>NW_026688301.1:0-99846 GCF_030445035.2 Dasypus novemcinctus | reverse complement strand
TCGCCCGACTTTGTGGTACCGTACGAATGAACATTGACCTCTTCTCCGGGTTCGGGGGACCCAAAACGAAGCTGCTTACCTGTTGGGATGGAGGCTCTTCAGGGGAAAGCATTTCTGCTCCCTTGAGGCTCACTGCGGTCAATTGGGCTTACAGGTCCGTGTGTTCCGTGTACATTCCGGGACATTGTAAGCAGGCATCGCGACCGTCCAAAGCAGTTGCATGGGTTGTTTTGGCATTGACTCGAGCCACAGCCCCCAGGGTTTGAAACACACACACAAAAGGAAGAACTCATCCTCTGAAGTAGCTTTTGCTCTGCCAGAGCACGCCACGCAGCCAGGCGATTTTCCTATTGGTTGTCGTGCCAAGCTACCATAGCAGGCCATTCCACAGGTATACTGTGCAGAGTTCCAAACGAAAGCAGAGAGCCCCTGTCGCCGAGGCGCAGCTGCCTAGTCGATAAAGCCCAGGCACTGGTGCTCCTGAGGGCTGCGGGGACAGCCAGGTCTACGCCGGTGGCAGGAGGCTCTGGGCCTCAGTGCCCTGCCAGTGGGCCCTACTTGAGTATACTGTGCTCTTGCAAGGGGTGGAGTCGGTCTCAGGTGGGACCTCCCTCCACAGGCCTCTCCTGTCCCTTTGGCTGAAGCTGAGCCCGGCACTGGGGGTTGGTGCCTGCGCAGGAGCCTTGAATCTCTGGACAGGCCCCGTGCCAGCTGGGACCTGAGCCCCAGCCCAGCTGCAAGCCCTACGCTCAAGTTCCTTGGCCTTGCCCAGGTCAGCTAAGAGGGAGGAGAAGGGTGGTCGTCAGCACAGCGGGAAGCAATAGTGCCGACACCTGGCAGCGGGAGAAGCGCCTCCAACAGCCCTGTGGGATCTAAGCCCCCTCTGGCTCCAGCCGCCGGCCCAGCCAGGCCTGTCCCCCCCCCCCGCCCCGCCCCACCAAGCCCCGGCCGAGCCAGGACCCAGGAAAAGGCGCCCAAGCCCGCCGAGCAGGCCACGCCCCCTGCCGCCCCCGCCCCCAGGCGCCCGGCCCCCCGCCCCCCGCAGACTCGCCCCCACCCACGCCCCGCCCTCCGTTGCTCTGGGAGACCGTGGCTGCCGGCGGGAGGGGCCTAAGGCCTGGAGGTGTAAGACAGTGGTGATGAGGGGGAGAATTCGCCACTCGGGAGTTGTCCCCAGTGGTAGTGGCGGGACACGTGCGGCCACTAGACATCCTGCCGAAACCCACCCAAGGCACTTCCCGGAGCCTGTCGACGGCCAGGAAAACTCACCCGCCGGGCTTAGGGGTTCGCGGGGTTCCCAAATGGACACATCCAGTGCCCGCAAGAGGCCACGGAAGGAACGGGGTCGCTGGCCTGCTAGGACCCTGCTGGGTCGGGGCTGTGCTGGAAGAGTACCTGTGCTATGGTGTCGTGGACTGTTGTTTTCTCCTCTAAGTCTGATGAAAAGAAGAGACAGAGGAAGGAAGCTCCAGGAACAAGCAAGCGGCTCCGGTGCGGAAACTCAGAGCCCAAACGACCACCGCTAGGGGCCGCTGTTGGGAAAGAATGGTTCCTTCCTGGGTTCCAAGGCAGGGGGAGGGGCAGGGCCCCTTGCAGAGGGGGCTGTGGGGGAGGGGACCCCTGAGCCAGACCTGGGACTGGGCTGAGACCCTCTCTCCATCCGAGAGCGAGAGCTCACCTGGTCCAGGCCAAGAGTCTGCGTTGGGCCAGGCTGCCCCGGTCGGTCCCTCGGAAGAGGGGGCTTCCTCGCCAACCAAAGTCCCCGAGGCCTCGTCAAGCGGGGCCTACCTAGGGCCGGCGTTGCCCTGCAGGTGTCTCCCACGCCGATGGTCACAGACGTGCTGACTCCCACGGCCATCACCTCCACCGTTTTGGGACCGGAAAACCTGGCCTTTCCCACAGGTGGCCTGAGGGCTTCTGCCTTGGCGGCCTGCCAGGCCCGGAGAGGCCTGTCTCTCAGAGAGGAGAGGCTCAGAGTCTTCCCCTTCTCGTCAGTGTCCACTCTTGCTCTGTGTTTCTACTCTGGGATGAGAGGGCGGGCCCCTGAGCACCCGGGCGACTCTCAGACATGAGCGTGCCCTTTCTCCTCTCGCCCGACTTTGTGTACCGTACGAATGAACATAGATCTCTTCTCCTGGTTCGGGGGACCCAAAACGAAGCTGCTTACCTGTTGGGTTGGGAGGCTTTTCAGGGGAAAGCATTTCTGCTCCCTTGAGGCTCACTGCGGTCAATTGGGCTTACAGGTCCGTGTGTTCCGTATACATTCCGGGACATTGTAAGCAGGCATCGCGACCGTCCAAAGCAGTTGCATGCGTTGTTTGGCATTGACTCGAGCCACAGCCCCCAGGGTTTGAAACACACACACAAAAGGAAGAACTCATCCTCTGAAGTAGCTTTTGCTCTGCCAGAGCACGCCACGCAGCCAGGCGATTTTCCTATTGGTTGTCGTGCCAAGCTACCATAGCAGGCCATTCCACAGGTATACTGTGCAGAGTTCCAAACGAAAGCAGAGAGCCCCTGTCGCCGAGGCGCAGCTGCCTAGTCGATAAAGCCCCAGGCACTGGTGCTCCTGAGGGCTGCGGGGACAGCCAGGTCTACGCCGGTGGCAGGAGGCTCTGGGCCTCAGTGCCCTGCCAGTGGGCCCTACTTGAGTATACTGTGCTCTTGCAAGGGGTGGAGTCGGTCTCAGGTGGGACCTCCCTCCACAGGCCTCTCCTGTCCCTTTGGCTGAAGCTGAGCCCGGCACTGGGGGTTGGTGCCTGCGCAGGAGCCTTGAATCTCTGGACAGGCCCCGTGCCAGCTGGGACCTGAGCCCCAGCCCAGCTGCAAGCCCTACGCTCAAGTTCCTTGGCCTTGCCCAGGTCAGCTAAGAGGGAGGAGAAGGTGGTCGTCAGCACAGCGGGAAGCAATAGTGCCGACACCTGGCAGCGGGTGAGAAGCGCCTCCAACAGCCCTGTGGGATCTAAGCCCCCTCTGGCTCCAGCCGCCGCCCAAGCCAGGCCTGTCCCCCCTCCCCGCCCCGCCCCGCCCCGGCCGAGCCAGGACCAAGGCAAAGGCGCCCAAGCCCGCCGAGCAGGCCACGCCCCCTGCCGCCCCCGCCCCCAGGCGCCCAGGACCCCCGCCCCTGGCAGACTCGCCCCGCCCACGCCCCGCCTCCGTTGCTCTGGAGACCGTGGCTGCCGGCGGGAGGGGCCTAAGGCCTGGAGGTGTAAGACAGTGGTGATGAGGGGGAGAATTCGCCACTCGGGAGTTGTCCCAGTGGTAGTGCCGGGACACGTGCGGCCACTAGACATCCTGCCGAAACCCACCCAAGGCACTTCCTGGAGCCTGTCGACGGCCAGGAAAAACTCACCCGCCGGGCTTAGGGGTTCGCGGGGTTCCCAAATGGACACATCCAGTACCCGCAAGAGGCCACGGGAAGGAAAGGGGTCGCTGGCCTGCTAGGACCCTGCTGGGTGGGGGCTGTGCTGGAAGAGAACCTCTGCTATGGTGTCGTGGACTGTTGTTTTCTCCTCTAAGTCTGATGAAAAGAAGAGACAGAGGAAGGAAGCTCCAGGAACAAGCAAGCGGCTCCGGTGCGGAAACTCAGAGCCCAAACGACCACCGCTAGGGGCCGCTGTGGGAAAGAATGGTTCCTTCCTGGGTTCCAAGGCAGGGGGAGGGGCAGGGCCCCTTGCAGAGGGGGCTGTGGGGGAGGGGACCCCTGAGCCAGACCTGGGACTGGGCTGAGACCCTCTCTCCATCCGAGAGCGAGAGCTCACCTGGTCCAGGCCAAGAGTCTGCGTTGGGCCAGGCTGCCCCGGTCGGTCCCTCGGAAGAGGGGGCTTCCTCGCCAACCAAAGTCCCCGAGGCCTCGTCAAGCGGGGGCCTACCTAGGGCCAGCGTTGCCCTGCAGGTCTCTCCCACGCCGATGGTCACAGACGTGCTGACTCCCACGGCCGTCACCTCCACCCTTTGGGGACCGGAAAACCTGGCCTTTCCCACAGGTGGCCTGAGGGCTTCTGCCTTGGCTGCCTGCCAGGGCCCGGAGAGGCCTGTCTCTCAGAGAGGAGAGGCTCAGAGTCTTCCCCTTCCTCGTCAGTGTCCACTCCTGCTCTGTGTTTCTTCTCTGCGATTAGAGGGGCGGGCCCCTGAGCACCCGGGCGACTCTCAGACATGAGCGTGCCCTTTCTCCTCTCGCCCCGACTTTGTGGTACCGTACGAATGAACATTGACCTCTTCTCCGCGTTCGGGGGACCCAAAACGAAGCTGCTTACCTGTTGGGATGGGAGGCTCTTCAGGGAAAGCATTTCTGCTCCCTTGAGGCTCACTGCGGTCAATTGGGCTTACAGGTCCGTGTGTTCCGTGTACATTCCGGGACATTGTAAGCAGGCATCGCGACCGTCCAAAGCAGTTGCATGGGTTGTTTTGGCATTGACTCGAGCCACAGCCCCCAGGGTTTGAAACACACACACAAAAGGAAGAACTCATCCTCTGAAGTAGCTTTTGCTCTGCCAGAGCACGCCACGCAGCCAGGCGATTTTCCTATTGGTTGTCGTGCCAAGCTACCATAGCAGGCCATTCCACAGGTATACTGTGCAGAGTTCCAAACGAAAGCAGAGAGCCCCTGTCGCCGAGGCGCAGCTGCCTAGTCGATAAAGCCCCAGGCACTGGTGCTCCTGAGGGCTGCGGGGACAGCCAGGTCTACGCCGGTGGCAGGAGGCTCTGGGCCTCAGTGCCCTGCCAGTGGGCCCTACTTGAGTATACTGTGCTCTTGCAAGGGGTGGAGTCGGTCTCAGGTGGGACCTCCCTCCACAGGCCTCTCCTGTCCCTTTGGCTGAAGCTGAGCCCGGCACTGGGGGTTGGTGCCTGCGCAGGAGCCTTGAATCTCTGGACAGGCCCCGTGCCAGCTGGGACCTGAGCCCCAGCCCAGCTGCAAGCCCTAACGCTCAAGTTCCTTGGCCTTGCCCAGGTCAGCTAAGAGGGAGGAGAAGGTGGTCGTCAGCACAGCGGGAAGCAATAGTGCCGACACCTGGCAGCGGGAGAAGCGCCTCCAACAGCCCTGTGGGATCTAAGCCCCCTCTGGCTCCAGCCGCCGGCCCAGCCAGGCCTGTCCCCCCCCCCCCGCCCCCGCCCCACCAAGCCCCGGCCGAGCCAGGACCCAGGAAAAGGCGCCCAAGCCCGCCGAGCAGGCCACGCCCCCTGCCGCCCCCGCCCCCAGGCGCCCGGCCCCCCGCCCCCCGCCCCCCGCAGACTCGCCCCACCCACGCCCCGCCTCCGTTGCTCTGGAGACCGTGGCTGCCGGCGGGAGGGGCCTAAGGCCTGGAGGTGTAAGACAGTGGTGATGAGGGGGAGAATTCGCCACTCGGGAGTTGTCCCCAGTGGTAGTGGCGGGACACGTGCGGCCACTAGACATCCTGCCGAAACCCACCCAAGGCACTTCCCGGAGCCTGTCGACGGCCAGGAAAACTCACCCGCCGGGCTTAGGGGTTCGCGGGGTTCCCAAATGGACACATCCAGTGCCCGCAAGAGGCCACGGGAAGGAACGGGGTCGCTGGCCTGCTAGGACCCTGCTGGGTCGGGGCTGTGCTGGAAGAGTACCTGTGCTATGGTGTCGTGGACTGTTGTTTTCTCCTCTAAGTCTGATGAAAAGAAGAGACAGAGGAAGGAAGCTCCAGGAACAAGCAAGCGGCTCCGGTGCGGAAACTCAGAGCCCAAACGACCACCGCTAGGGGCCGCTGTTGGGAAAGAATGGTTCCTTCCTGGGTTCCAAGGCAGGGGGAGGGGCAGGGCCCCTTGCAGAGGGGGCTGTGGGGGAGGGGACCCCTGAGCCAGACCTGGACTGGGCTGAGACCCTCTCTCCATCCGAGAGCGAGAGCTCACCTGGTCAGGCCAAGAGTCTGCGTTGGGCCAGGCTGCCCCGGTCGGTCCCTCGGAAGAGGGGGCTTCCTCGCCAACCAAAGTCCCCGAGGCCTCGTCAAGCGGGGGCCTACCTAGGGCCGGCGTTGCCCTGCAGGTGTCTCCCACGCCGATGGTCACAGACGTGCTGACTCCCACGGCCGTCACCTCCACCGTTTTGGGACCGGAAAACCTGGCCTTTCCCACAGGTGGCCTGAGGGCTTCTGCCTTGGCGGCCTGCCAGGCCCGGAGAGGCCTGTCTCTCAGAGAGGAGAGGCTCAGAGTCTTCCCCTTCCTCGTCAGTGTCCACTCTTGCTCTGTGTTTCTACTCTGGGATGAGAGGGCGGGCCCCTGAGCACCCGGGCGACTCTCAGACATGAGCGTGCCCTTTCTCCTCTCGCCCGACTTTGTGGTACCGTACGAATGAACATTGATCTCTTCTCCGGGTTCGGGGGACCCAAAACGAAGCTGCTTACCTGTTGGGTTGGGAGGCTTTTCAGGGGAAAGCATTTCTGCTCCCTTGAGGCTCACTGCGGTCAATTGGGCTTACAGGTCCGTGTGTTCCGTGTACATTCCGGGACATTGTAAGCAGGCATCGCGACCGTCCAAAGCAGTTGCATGGGTTGTTTTGGCATTGACTCGAGCCACAGCCCCCAGGGTTTGAAACACACACGCAAAAGGAAGAACTCATCCTCTGAAGTAGCTTTTGCTCTGCCAGAGCACGCCACGCAGCCAGGCGATTTTCCTATTGGTTGTCGTGCCAAGCTACCATAGCAGGCCATTCACAGGTATACTGTGCAGAGTTCCAAACGAAAGCAGAGAGCCCCTGTCGCCGAGGCGCAGCTGCCTAGTCGATAAAGCCCAGGCACTGGTGCTCCTGAGGGCTGCGGGGACAGCCAGGTCTATGCCGGTGGCAGGAGGCTCTGGCCTCAGTGCCCTGCCAGTGGGCCCTACTTGAGTATACTGTGCTCTTGCAAGGGGTGGAGTCGGTCTCAGGTGGGACCTCCCTCCACAGGCCTCTCCTGTCCCTTTGGCTGAAGCTGAGCCCGGCACTGGGGGTTGGTGCCTGCGCAGGAGCCTTGAATCTCTGGACAGGCCCCGTGCCAGCTGGGACCTGAGCCCCAGCCCAGCTGCAAGCCCTACGCTCAAGTTCCTTGGCCTTGCCCAGGTCAGCTAAGAGGGAGGAGAAGGTGGTCGTCAGCACAGCGGGAAGCAATAGTGCCGACACCTGGCAGCGGGAGAAGCGCCTCCAACAGCCCTGTGGGATCTAAGCCCCCTCTGGCTCCAGCCGCCGGCCCAGCCAGGCCTGTCCCCCCCCCCCCGCCCCGCCCCACCAAGCCCCGGCCGAGCCAGGACCCAGGAAAAGGCGCCCAAGCCCGCCGAGCAGGCCACGCCCCCTGCCGCCCCCGCCCCCAGGCGCCCGGCCCCCCGCCCCCCGCAGACTCGCCCCACCCACGCCCCGCCTCCGTTGCTCTGGAGACCGTGGCTGCCGGCGGGAGGGGCCTAAGGCCTGGAGGTGTAAGACAGTGGTGATGAGGGGGGAGAATTCGCCACTCGGGAGTTGTCCCCAGTGGTAGTGGCGGGACACGTGCGGCCACTAGACATCCTGCCGAAACCCACCCAAGGCACTTCCCGGAGCCTGTCGACGGCCAGGAAAACTCACCCGCCGGGCTTAGGGGTTCGCGGGGTTCCCAAATGGACACATCCAGTGCCCGCAAGAGGCCACGGGAAGGAACGGGGTCGCTGGCCTGCTAGGACCCTGCTGGGTCGGGGCTGTGCTGGAAGAGTACCTGTGCTATCGTGTCGTGGACTGTTGTTTTCTCCTCTAAGTCTGATGAAAAGAAGAGACAGAGGAAGGAAGCTCCAGGAACAAGCAAGCGGCTCCGGTGCGGAAACTCAGAGCCCAAACGACCACCGCTAGGGGCCGCTGTTGGGAAAGAATGGTTCCTTCCTGGGTTCCAAGGCAGGGGGAGGGGCAGGGCCCCTTGCAGAGGGGGCTGTGGGGGAGGGGACCCCTGAGCCAGACCTGGGACTGGGCTGAGACCCTCTCTCCATCCGAGAGCGAGAGCTCACCTGGTCCAGGCCAAGAGTCTGCGTTGGGCCAGGCTGCCCCGGTCGGTCCCTCGGAAGAGGGGGCTTCCTCGCCAACCAAAGTCCCCGAGGCCTCGTCAAGCGGGGGCCTACTAGGGCCGGCGTTGCCCTGCAGGTGTCTCCCACGCCGATGGTCACAGACGTGCTGACTCCCACGGCCGTCACCTCCACCGTTTTGGGACCGGAAAACCTGGCCTTTCCCACAGGTGGCCTGAGGGCTTCTGCCTTGGCGGCCTGCCAGGCCCGGAGAGGCCTGTCTCTCAGAGAGGAGAGGCTCAGAGTCTTCCCCTTCCTCGTCAGTGTCCACTCTTGCTCTGTGTTTCTACTCTGGGATGAGAGGGCCGGGCCCCTGAGCACCCGGGCGACTCTCAGACATGAGCGTGCCCTTTCTCCTCTCGCCCGACTTTGTGGTACCGTACGAATGAACATTGATCTCTTCTCCGGGTTCGGGGGACCCAAAACGAAGCTGCTTACCTGTTGGGTTGGGAGGCTTTTCAGGGAGAAGCATTCTGCTCCCTTGAGGCTCACTGCGGTCAATTGGGCTTACAGGTCCGTGTGTTCCGTGTACATTCCGGGACATTGTAAGCAGGCATCGCGACCGTCCAAAGCAGTTGCATGGGTTGTTTTGGCATTGACTCGAGCCACAGCCCCCAGGGTTGAAACACACACACAAAAGGAAGAACTCATCCTCTGAAGTAGCTTTTGCTCTGCCAGAGCACGCCACGCAGCCAGGCGATTTTCCTATTGGTTGTCGTGCCAAGCTACCATAGCAGGCCATTCACAGGTATACTGTGCAGAGTTCCAAACGAAAGCAGAGAGCCCCTGTCGCCGAGGCGCAGCTGCCTAGTCGATAAAGCCCCAGGCACTGGTGCTCCTGAGGGCTGCGGGGACAGCCAGGTCTACGCCGGTGGCAGGAGGCTCTGGGCCTCAGTGCCCTGCCAGTGGGCCCTACTTGAGTATACTGTGCTCTTGCAAGGGGTGGAGTCGGTCTCAGGTGGGACCTCCCTCCACAGGCCTCTCCTGTCCCTTTGGCTGAAGCTGAGCCCGGCACTGGGGGTTGGTGCCTGCGCAGGAGCCTTGAATCTCTGGACAGGCCCCGTGCCAGCTGGGACCTGAGCCCAGCCCAGCTGCAAGCCCTACGCTCAAGTTCCTTGGCCTTGCCCAGGTCAGCTAAGAGGGAGGAGAAGGTGGTCGTCAGCACAGCGGAAGCAATAGTGCCGACACCTGGCAGCGGGAGAAGCGCCTCCAACAGCCCCTGTGGGATCTAAGCCCCCTCTGGCTCCAGCCGCCGGCCCAGCCAGGCCTGTCCCCCCCCCCGCCCCGCCCCACCAAGCCCCGGCCGAGCCAGGACCCAGGAAAAGGCGCCCAAGCCCGCCGAGCAGGCCACGCCCCCTGCCGCCCCCGCCCCCAGGCGCCCGGCCCCCCGCCCCCCGCAGACTCGCCCCACCCACGCCCCGCCTCCGTTGCTCTGGAGACCGTGGCTGCCGGCGGGAGGGGCCTAAGGCCTGGAGGTGTAAGACAGTGGTGATGAGGGGGAGAATTCGCCACTCGGGAGTTGTCCCCAGTGGTAGTGGCGGGACACGTGCGGCCACTAGACATCCTGCCGAAACCCACCCAAGGCACTTCCCGGAGCCTGTCGACGGCCAGGAAAACTCACCCGCCGGGCTTAGGGGTTCGCGGGGTTCCCAAATGGACACATCCAGTGCCCGCAAGAGGCCACGGGAAGGAACGGGGTCGCTGGCCTGCTAGGACCCTGCTGGGTCGGGGCTGTGCTGGAAGAGTACCTGTGCTATCGTGTCGTGGACTGTTGTTTTCTCCTCTAAGTCTGATGAAAAGAAGAGACAGAGGAAGGAAGCTCCAGGAACAAGCAAGCGGCTCCGGTGCGGAAACTCAGAGCCCAAACGACCACCGCTAGGGGCCGCTGTTGGGAAAGAATGGTTCCTTCCTGGGTTCCAAGGCAGGGGGAGGGGCAGGGCCCCTTGCAGAGGGGGCTGTGGGGGAGGGGACCCCTGAGCCAGACCTGGGACTGGGCTGAGACCCTCTCTCCATCCGAGAGCGAGAGCTCACCTGGTCCAGGCCAAGAGTCTGCGTTGGGCCAGGCTGCCCCGGTCGGTCCCTCGGAAGAGGGGGCTTCCTCGCCAACCAAAGTCCCCGAGGCCTCGTCAAGCGGGGGCCTACCTAGGGCCGGCGTTGCCCTGCAGGTGTCTCCCACGCCGATGGTCACAGACGTGCTGACTCCCACGGCCGTCACCTCCACCGTTTTGGGACCGGAAAACCTGGCCTTTCCCACAGGTGGCCTGAGGGCTTCTGCCTTGGCGGCCTGCCAGGCCCGGAGAGGCCTGTCTCTCAGAGAGGAGAGGCTCAGAGTCTTCCCCTTCCTCGTCAGTGTCCACTCTTGCTCTGTGTTTCTACTCTGGGATGAGAGGGCCGGGCCCCTGAGCACCCGGGCGACTCTCAGACATGAGCGTGCCCTTTCTCCTCTCGCCCGACTTTGTGGTACCGTACGAATGAACATTGATCTCTTCTCCGGGTTCGGGGGACCCAAAACGAAGCTGCTTACCTGTTGGGTTGGGAGGCTTTTCAGGGGAAAGCATTTCTGCTCCCTTGAGGCTCACTGCGGTCAATTGGGCTTACAGGTCCGTGTGTTCCGTGTACATTCCGGGACATTGTAAGCAGGCATCGCGACCGTCCAAAGCAGTTGCATGGGTTGTTTTGGCATTGACTCGAGCCACAGCCCCCAGGGTTTGAAACACACACACAAAAGGAAGAACTCATCCTCTGAAGTAGCTTTTGCTCTGCCAGAGCACGCCACGCAGCCAGGCGATTTTCCTATTGGTTGTCGTGCCAAGCTACCATAGCAGGCCATTCCACAGGTATACTGTGCAGAGTTCCAAACGAAAGCAGAGAGCCCCTGTCGCCGAGGCGCAGCTGCCTAGTCGATAAAGCCCCAGGCACTGGTGCTCCTGAGGGCTGCGGGGGACAGCCAGGTCTACGCCGGTGGCAGGAGGCTCTGGGCCTCAGTGCCCTGCCAGTGGGCCCTACTTGAGTATACTGTGCTCTTGCAAGGGGTGGAGTCGGTCTCAGGTGGGACCTCCCTCCACAGGCCTCTCCTGTCCCTTTGGCTGAAGCTGAGCCCGGCACTGGGGGTTGGTGCCTGCGCAGGAGCCTTGAATCTCTGGACAGGCCCCGTGCCAGCTGGGACCTGAGCCCCAGCCCAGCTGCAAGCCCTACGCTCAAGTTCCTTGGCCTTGCCCAGGTCAGCTAAGAGGGAGGAGAAGGTGGTCGTCAGCACAGCGGGAAGCAATAGTGCCGACACCTGGCAGCGGGAGAAGCGCCTCCAACAGCCCTGTGGGATCTAAGCCCCCTCTGGCTCCAGCCGCCGGCCCAGCCAGGCCTGTCCCCCCCCCCGCCCCGCCCCACCAAGCCCCGGCCGAGCCAGGACCCAGGAAAAGGCGCCCAAGCCCGCCGAGCAGGCCACGCCCCCTGCCGCCCCCGCCCCCAGGCGCCCGGCCCCCCCGCCCCCCGCAGACTCGCCCCACCCACGCCCCGCCTCCGTTGCTCTGGAGACCGTGGCTGCCGGCGGGAGGGGCCTAAGGCCTGGAGGTGTAAGACAGTGGTGATGAGGGGGAGAATTCGCCACTCGGGAGTTGTCCCCAGTGGTAGTGCCGGGACACGTGCGGCCACTAGACATCCTGCCGAAACCCACCCAAGGCACTTCCTGGAGCCTGTCGACGGCCAGGAAAACTCCACCCGCCGGGCTTAGGGGTTCGCGGGGTTCCCAAATGGACACATCCAGTACCCGCAAGAGGCCACGGGAAGGAACGGGGTCGCTGGCCAGCTAGGACCCTGCTGGGTGGGGGCTGTGCTGGAAGAGAACCTCTGCTATGGTGTCGTGGACTGTTGTTTTCTCCTCTAAGTCTGATGAAAAGAAGAGACAGAGGAAGGAAGCTCCAGGACAAGCAAGCGGCTCCGGTGCGGAAACTCAGAGCCCAAACGACCACCGCTAGGGGCCGCTGTTGGGAAAGAATGGTTCCTTCCTGGGTTCCAAGGCAGGGGGAGGGGCAGGGCCCCTTGCAGAGGGGGCTGTGGGGGAGGGGACCCCTGAGCCAGACCTGGGACTGGGCTGAGACCCTCTCTCCATCCGAGAGCGAGAGCTCACCTGGTCCAGGCCAAGAGTCTGCGTTGGGCCAGGCTGCCCCGGTCGGTCCCTCGGAAGAGGGGGCTTCCTCGCCAACCAAAGTCCCCGAGGCCTCGTCAAGCGGGGGCCTACCTAGGGCCAGCGTTGCCCTGCAGGTCTCTCCCACGCCGATGGTCACAGACGTGCTGACTCCCACGGCCGTCACCTCCACCCTTTGGGGACCGGAAAACCTGGCCTTTCCCACAGGTGGCCTGAGGGCTTCTGCCTTGGCTGCCTGCCAGGCCCCGAGAGGCCTGTCTCTCAGAGAGGAGAGGCTCAGAGTCTTCCCCTTCCTCGTCAGTGTCCACTCTTGCTCTGTGTTTCTTCTCTGCGATTAGAGGGGCGGGCCCCTGAGCACCCGGGCGACTCTCAGACATGAGCGTGCCCTTTCTCCTCTCGCCCGACTTTGTGGTACCCTACGAATGAACATTGACCTCTTCTCCGGGTTCGGGGGACCCAAACGAAGCTGCTTACCTGTTGGGATGGGAGGCTCTTCAGGGGAAAGCATTTCTGCTCCCTTGAGGCTCACTGCGGTCAATTGGGCTTACAGGTCCATGTGTTCCGTGTACATTCCGGGACATTGTAAGCAGGCATCGCGACCGTCCAAAGCAGTTGCATGGGTTGTTTTGGCATTGACTCGAGCCACAGCCCCCAGGGTTTGAAACACACACACAAAAGGAAGAACTCATCCTCTGAAGTAGCTTTTGCTCTGCCAGAGCACGCCACGCAGCCAGGCGATTTTCCTATTGGTTGTCGTGCCAAGCTACCATAGCAGGCCATTCCACAGGTATACTGTGCAGAGTTCCAAACGAAAGCAGAGAGCCCCTGTCGCCGAGGCGCAGCTGCCTAGTCGATAAAGCCCCAGGCACTGGTGCTCCTGAGGGCTGCGGGGACAGCCAGGTCTACGCCGGTGGCAGGAGGCTCTGGGCCTCAGTGCCCTGCCAGTGGGCCCTACTTGAGTATACTGTGCTCTTGCAAGGGGTGGAGTCGGTCTCAGGTGGGACCTCCCTCCACAGGCCTCTCCTGTCCCTTTGGCTGAAGCTGAGCCCGGCACTGGGGGTTGGTGCCTGCGCAGGAGCCTTGAATCTCTGGACAGGCCCCGTGCCAGCTGGGACCTGAGCCCCAGCCCAGCTGCAAGCCCTACGCTCAAGTTCCTTGGCCTTGCCCAGGTCAGCTAAGAGGGAGGAGAAGGTGGTCGTCAGCACAGCGGGAAGCAATAGTGCCGACACCTGGCAGCGGGAGAAGCGCCTCCAACAGCCCTGTGGGATCTAAGCCCCCTCTGGCTCCAGCCGCCGGCCCAGCCAGGCCTGTCCCCCCCCCCGCCCCGCCCCACCAAGCCCCGGCCGAGCCAGGACCCAGGAAAAGGCGCCCAAGCCCGCCGAGCAGGCCACGCCCCCTGCCGCCCCCGCCCCCAGGCGCCCGGCCCCCCGCCCCCCGCAGACTCGCCCCACCCACGCCCCGCCTCCGTTGCTCTGGAGACCGTGGCTGCCGGCGGGAGGGGCCTAAGGCCTGGAGGTGTAAGACAGTGGTGATGAGGGGGAGAATTCGCCACTCGGGAGTTGTCCCCAGTGGTAGTGGCGGGACACGTGCGGCCACTAGACATCCTGCCGAAACCCACCCAAGGCACTTCCCGGAGCCTGTCGACGGCCAGGAAAACTCACCCGCCGGGCTTAGGGGTTCGCGGGGTTCCCAAATGGACACATCCAGTGCCCGCAAGAGGCCACGGGAAGGAACGGGGTCGCTGGCCTGCTAGGACCCTGCTGGGTCGGGGCTGTGCTGGAAGAGTACCTGTGCTATGGTGTCGTGGACTGTTGTTTTCTCCTCTAAGTCTGATGAAAAGAAGAGACAGAGGAAGGAAGCTCCAGGAACAAGCAAGCGGCTCCGGTGCGGAAACTCAGAGCCCAAACGACCACCGCTAGGGGCCGCTGTTGGGAAAGAATGGTTCCTTCCTGGGTTCCAAGGCAGGGGGAGGGGCAGGGCCCCTTGCAGAGGGGGCTGTGGGGGAGGGGACCCCTGAGCCAGACCTGGGACTGGGCTGAGACCCTCTCTCCATCCGAGAGCGAGAGCTCACCTGGTCCAGGCCAAGAGTCTGCGTTGGGCCAGGCTGCCCCGGTCGGTCCCTCGGAAGAGGGGGCTTCCTCGCCAACCAAAGTCCCCGAGGCCTCGTCAAGCGGGGGCCTACCTAGGGCCGGCGTTGCCCTGCAGGTGTCTCCCACGCCGATGGTCACAGACGTGCTGACTCCCACGGCCATCACCTCCACCGTTTTGGGACCGGAAAACCTGGCCTTTCCCACAGGTGGCCTGAGGGCTTCTGCCTTGGCGGCCTGCCAGGCCCGGAGAGGCCTGTCTCTCAGAGAGGAGAGGCTCAGAGTCTTCCCCTTCCTCGTCAGTGTCCACTCTTGCTCTGTGTTTCTACTCTGGGATGAGAGGGCCGGGCCCCTGAGCACCCGGGCGACTCTCAGACATGAGCGTGCCCTTTCTCCTCTCGCCCGACTTTGTGGTACCGTACGAATGAACATAGATCTCTTCTCCGGGTTCGGGGGACCCAAAACGAAGCTGCTTACCTGTTGGGTTGGGAGGCTTTTCAGGGGAAAGCATTTCTGCTCCCTTGAGGCTCACTGCGGTCAATTGGGCTTACAGGTCCGTGTGTTCCGTGTACATTCCGGGACATTGTAAGCAGGCATCGCGACCGTCCAAAGCAGTTGCATGCGTTGTTTTGGCATTGACTCGAGCCACAGCCCCCAGGGTTTGAAACACACACACAAAAGGAAGAACTCATCCTCTGAAGTAGCTTTTGCTCTGCCAGAGCACGCCACGCAGCCAGGCGATTTTCCTATTGGTTGTCGTGCCAAGCTACCATAGCAGGCCATTCCACAGGTATACTGTGCAGAGTTCCAAACGAAAGCAGAGAGCCCCTGTCGCCGAGGCGCAGCTGCCTAGTCGATAAAGCCCCAGGCACTGGTGCTCCTGAGGGCTGCGGGGACAGCCAGGTCTACGCCGGTGGCAGGAGGCTCTGGGCCTCAGTGCCCTGCCAGTGGGCCCTACTTGAGTATACTGTGCTCTTGCAAGGGGTGGAGTCGGTCTCAGGTGGGACCTCCCTCCACAGGCCTCTCCTGTCCCTTTGGCTGAAGCTGAGCCCGGCACTGGGGGTTGGTGCCTGCGCAGGAGCCTTGAATCTCTGGACAGGCCCCGTGCCAGCTGGGACCTGAGCCCCAGCCCAGCTGCAAGCCCTACGCTCAAGTTCCTTGGCCTTGCCCAGGTCAGCTAAGAGGGAGGAGAAGGTGGTCGTCAGCACAGCGGGAAGCAATAGTGCCGACACCTGGCAGCGGGAGAAGCGCCTCCAACAGCCCTGTGGGATCTAAGCCCCCTCTGGCTCCAGCCGCCGGCCCAGCCAGGCCTGTCCCCCCCCCCCGCCCCGCCCCACCAAGCCCCGGCCGAGCCAGGACCCAGGAAAAGGCGCCCAAGCCCGCCGAGCAGGCCACGCCCCCTGCCGCCCCCGCCCCCAGGCGCCCGGACCCCCGCCCCCCGCAGACTCGCCCCACCCACGCCCCGCCTCCGTTGCTCTGGAGACCGTGGCTGCCGGCGGGAGGGGCCTAAGGCCTGGAGGTGTAAGACAGTGGTGATGAGGGGGAGAATTCGCCACTCGGGAGTTGTCCCCAGTGGTAGTGGCGGGACACGTGCGGCCACTAGACATCCTGCCGAAACCCACCCAAGGCACTTCCCGGAGCCTGTCGACGGCCAGGAAAACTCACCAGCCGGGCTTAGGGGTTCGCGGGGTTCCCAAATGGACACATCCAGTGCCCGCAAGAGGCCACGGGAAGGAACGGGGTCGCTGGCCTGCTAGGACCCTGCTGGGTCGGGGCTGTGCTGGAAGAGTACCTGTGCTATCGTGTCGTGGACTGTTGTTTTCTCCTCTAAGTCTGATGAAAAGAAGAGACAGAGGAAGGAAGCTCCAGGAACAAGCAAGCGGCTCCGGTGCGGAAACTCAGAGCCCAAACGACCACCGCTAGGGGCCGCTGTTGGGAAAGAATGGTTCCTTCCTGGGTTCCAAGGCAGGGGGAGGGGCAGGGCCCCTTGCAGAGGGGGCTGTGGGGGAGGGGACCCCTGAGCCAGACCTGGGACTGGGCTGAGACCCTCTCTCCATCCGAGAGCGAGAGCTCACCTGGTCCAGGCCAAGAGTCTGCGTTGGGCCAGGCTGCCCCGGTCGGTCCCTCGGAAGAGGGGGCTTCCTCGCCAACCAAAGTCCCCGAGGCCTCGTCAAGCGGGGGCCTACCTAGGGCCGGCGTTGCCCTGCAGGTGTCTCCCACGCCGATGGTCACAGACGTGCTGACTCCCACGGCCGTCACCTCCACCGTTTTGGGACCGGAAAACCTGGCCTTTCCCACAGGTGGCCTGAGGGCTTCTGCCTTGGCGGCCTGCCAGGCCCGGAGAGGCCTGTCTCTCAGAGAGGAGAGGCTCAGAGTCTTCCCCTTCCTCGTCAGTGTCCACTCTTGCTCTGTGTTTCTACTCTGGGATGAGAGGGCCGGGCCCCTGAGCACCCGGGCGACTCTCAGACATGAGCGTGCCCTTTCTCCTCTCGCCCGACTTTGTGGTACCGTACGAATGAACATTGATCTCTTCTCCGGGTTCGGGGGACCCAAAACGAAGCTGCTTACCTGTTGGGTTGGGAGGCTTTTCAGGGGAAAGCATTTCTGCTCCCTTGAGGCTCACTGCGGTCAATTGGGCTTACAGGTCCGTGTGTTCCGTGTACATTCCGGGACATTGTAAGCAGGCATCGCGACCGTCCAAAGCAGTTGCATGGGTTGTTTTGGCATTGACTCGAGCCACAGCCCCCAGGGTTTGAAACACACACACAAAAGGAAGAACTCATCCTCTGAAGTAGCTTTTGCTCTGCCAGAGCACGCCACGCAGCCAGGCGATTTTCCTATTGGTTGTCGTGCCAAGCTACCATAGCAGGCCATTCCACAGGTATACTGTGCAGAGTTCCAAACGAAAGCAGAGAGCCCCTGTCGCCGAGGCGCAGCTGCCTAGTCGATAAAGCCCCAGGCACTGGTGCTCCTGAGGGCTGCGGGGACAGCCAGGTCTACGCCGGTGGCAGGAGGCTCTGGGCCTCAGTGCCCTGCCAGTGGGCCCTACTTGAGTATACTGTGCTCTTGCAAGGGGTGGAGTCGGTCTCAGGTGGGACCTCCCTCCACAGGCCTCTCCTGTCCCTTTGGCTGAAGCTGAGCCCGGCACTGGGGGTTGGTGCCTGCGCAGGAGCCTTGAATCTCTGGACAGGCCCCGTGCCAGCTGGGACCTGAGCCCCAGCCCAGCTGCAAGCCCTACGCTCAAGTTCCTTGGCCTTGCCCAGGTCAGCTAAGAGGGAGGAGAAGGTGGTCGTCAGCACAGCGGGAAGCAATAGTGCCGACACCTGGCAGCGGGAGAAGCGCCTCCAACAGCCCTGTGGGATCTAAGCCCCCTCTGGCTCCAGCCGCCGGCCCAGCCAGGCCTGTCCCCCCCCCCGCCCCGCCCCACCAAGCCCCGGCCGAGCCAGGACCCAGGAAAAGGCGCCCAAGCCCGCCGAGCAGGCCACGCCCCCTGCCGCCCCCGCCCCCAGGCGCCCGGCCCCCCGCCCCCCGCAGACTCGCCCCACCCACGCCCCGCCTCCGTTGCTCTGGAGACCGTGGCTGCCGGCGGGAGGGGCCTAAGGCCTGGAGGTGTAAGACAGTGGTGATGAGGGGGAGAATTCGCCACTCGGGAGTTGTCCCCAGTGGTAGTGGCGGGACACGTGCGGCCACTAGACATCCTGCCGAAACCCACCCAAGGCACTTCCCGGAGCCTGTCGACGGCCAGGAAAACTCACCCGCCGGGCTTAGGGGTTCGCGGGGTTCCCAAATGGACACATCCAGTGCCCGCAAGAGGCCACGGGAAGGAACGGGGTCGCTGGCCTGCTAGGACCCTGCTGGGTCGGGGCTGTGCTGGAAGAGTACCTGTGCTATGGTGTCGTGGACTGTTGTTTTCTCCTCTAAGTCTGATGAAAAGAAGAGACAGAGGAAGGAAGCTCCAGGAACAAGCAAGCGGCTCCGGTGCGGAAACTCAGAGCCCAAACGACCACCGCTAGGGGCCGCTGTTGGGAAAGAATGGTTCCTTCCTGGGTTCCAAGGCAGGGGGAGGGGCAGGGCCCCTTGCAGAGGGGGCTGTGGGGGAGGGGACCCCTGAGCCAGACCTGGGACTGGGCTGAGACCCTCTCTCCATCCGAGAGCGAGAGCTCACCTGGTCCAGGCCAAGAGTCTGCGTTGGGCCAGGCTGCCCCGGTCGGTCCCTCGGAAGAGGGGGCTTCCTCGCCAACCAAAGTCCCCGAGGCCTCGTCAAGCGGGGGCCTACCTAGGGCCGGCGTTGCCCTGCAGGTGTCTCCCACGCCGATGGTCACAGACGTGCTGACTCCCACGGCCGTCACCTCCACCGTTTTGGGACCGGAAAACCTGGCCTTTCCCACAGGTGGCCTGAGGGCTTCTGCCTTGGCGGCCTGCCAGGCCCGGAGAGGCCTGTCTCTCAGAGAGGAGAGGCTCAGAGTCTTCCCCTTCCTCGTCAGTGTCCACTCTTGCTCTGTGTTTCTACTCTGGGATGAGAGGGCCGGGCCCCTGAGCACCCGGGCGACTCTCAGACATGAGCGTGCCCTTTCTCCTCTCGCCCGACTTTGTGGTACCGTACGAATGAACATTGATCTCTTCTCCGGGTTCGGGGGACCCAAAACGAAGCTGCTTAGCTGTTGGGTTGGGAGGCTTTTCAGGGGAAAGCATTTCTGCTCCCTTGAGGCTCACTGCGGTCAATTGGGCTTACAGGTCCGTGTGTTCCGTGTACATTCCGGGACATTGTAAGCAGGCATCGCGACCGTCCAATGCAGTTGCATGGGTTGTTTTGGCATTGACTCGAGCCACAGCCCCCAGGGTTTGAAACACACACACAAAAGGAAGAACTCATCCTCTGAAGTAGCTTTTGCTCTGCCAGAGCACGCCACGCAGCCAGGCGATTTTCCTATTGGTTGTCGTGCCAAGCTACCATAGCAGGCCATTCCACAGGTATACTGTGCAGAGTTCCAAACGAAAGCAGAGAGCCCCTGTCGCCGAGGCGCAGCTGCCTAGTCGATAAAGCCCCAGGCACTGGTGCTCCTGAGGGCTGCGGGGACAGCCAGGTCTACGCCGGTGGCAGGAGGCTCTGGGCCTCAGTGCCCTGCCAGTGGGCCCTACTTGAGTATACTGTGCTCTTGCAAGGGGTGGAGTCGGTCTCAGGTGGGACCTCCCTCCACAGGCCTCTCCTGTCCCTTTGGCTGAAGCTGAGCCCGGCACTGGGGGTTGGTGCCTGCGCAGGAGCCTTGAATCTCTGGACAGGCCCCGTGCCAGCTGGGACCTGAGCCCCAGCCCAGCTGCAAGCCCTACGCTCAAGTTCCTTGGCCTTGCCCAGGTCAGCTAAGAGGGAGGAGAAGGTGGTCGTCAGCACAGCGGGAAGCAATAGTGCCGACACCTGGCAGCGGGAGAAGCGCCTCCAACAGCCCTGTGGGATCTAAGCCCCCTCTGGCTCCAGCCGCCGGCCCAGCCAGGCCTGTCCCCCCCCCCCGCCCCGCCCCACCAAGCCCCGGCCGAGCCAGGACCCAGGAAAAGGCGCCCAAGCCCGCCGAGCAGGCCACGCCCCCTGCCGCCCCCGCCCCCAGGCGCCCGGCCCCCCGCCCCCCGCAGACTCGCCCCACCCACGCCCCGCCTCCGTTGCTCTGGAGACCGTGGCTGCCGGCGGGAGGGGCCTAAGGCCTGGAGGTGTAAGACAGTGGTGATGAGGGGGAGAATTCGCCACTCGGGAGTTGTCCCCAGTGGTAGTGGCGGGACACGTGCGGCCACTAGACATCCTGCCGAAACCCACCCAAGGCACTTCCCGGAGCCTGTCGACGGCCAGGAAAACTCACCCGCCGGGCTTAGGGGTTCGCGGGGTTCCCAAATGGACACATCCAGTGCCCGCAAGAGGCCACGGGAAGGAACGGGGTCGCTGGCCTGCTAGGACCCTGCTGGGTCGGGGCTGTGCTGGAAGAGTACCTGTGCTATGGTGTCGTGGACTGTTGTTTTCTCCTCTAAGTCTGATGAAAAGAAGAGACAGAGGAAGGAAGCTCCAGGAACAAGCAAGCGGCTCCGGTGCGGAAACTCAGAGCCCAAACGACCACCGCTAGGGGCCGCTGTTGGGAAAGAATGGTTCCTTCCTGGGTTCCAAGGCAGGGGGAGGGGCAGGGCCCCTTGCAGAGGGGGCTGTGGGGGAGGGGACCCCTGAGCCAGACCTGGGACTGGGCTGAGACCCTCTCTCCATCCGAGAGCGAGAGCTCACCTGGTCCAGGCCAAGAGTCTGCGTTGGGCCAGGCTGCCCCGGTCGGTCCCTCGGAAGAGGGGGCTTCCTCGCCAACCAAAGTCCCCGAGGCCTCGTCAAGCGGGGGCCTACCTAGGGCCGGCGTTGCCCTGCAGGTGTCTCCCACGCCGATGGTCACAGACGTGCTGACTCCCACGGCCGTCACCTCCACCGTTTTGGGACCGGAAAACCTGGCCTTTCCCACAGGTGGCCTGAGGGCTTCTGCCTTGGCGGCCTGCCAGGCCCGGAGAGGCCTGTCTCTCAGAGAGGAGAGGCTCAGAGTCTTCCCCTTCCTCGTCAGTGTCCACTCTTGCTCTGTGTTTCTACTCTGGGATGAGAGGGCCGGGCCCCTGAGCACCCGGGCGACTCTCAGACATGAGCGTGCCCTTTCTCCTCTCGCCCGACTTTGTGGTACCGTACGAATGAACATTGATCTCTTCTCCGGGTTCGGGGGACCCAAAACGAAGCTGCTTAGCTGTTGGGTTGGGAGGCTTTTCAGGGGAAAGCATTTCTGCTCCCTTGAGGCTCACTGCGGTCAATTGGGCTTACAGGTCCGTGTGTTCCGTGTACATTCCGGGACATTGTAAGCAGGCATCGCGACCGTCCAATGCAGTTGCATGGGTTGTTTTGGCATTGACTCGAGCCACAGCCCCCAGGGTTTGAAACACACACACAAAAGGAAGAACTCATCCTCTGAAGTAGCTTTTGCTCTGCCAGAGCACGCCACGCAGCCAGGCGATTTTCCTATTGGTTGTCGTGCCAAGCTACCATAGCAGGCCATTCCACAGGTATACTGTGCAGAGTTCCAAACGAAAGCAGAGAGCCCCTGTCGCCGAGGCGCAGCTGCCTAGTCGATAAAGCCCCAGGCACTGGTGCTCCTGAGGGCTGCGGGGACAGCCAGGTCTACGCCGGTGGCAGGAGGCTCTGGGCCTCAGTGCCCTGCCAGTGGGCCCTACTTGAGTATACTGTGCTCTTGCAAGGGGTGGAGTCGGTCTCAGGTGGGACCTCCCTCCACAGGCCTCTCCTGTCCCTTTGGCTGAAGCTGAGCCTGGCACTGGGGGTTGGTGCCTGCGCAGGAGCCTTGAATCTCTGGACAGGCCCCGTGCCAGCTGGGACCTGAGCCCCAGCCCAGCTGCAAGCCCTACGCTCAAGTTCCTTGGCCTTGCCCAGGTCAGCTAAGAGGGAGGAGAAGGTGGTCGTCAGCACAGCAGGAAGCAATAGTGCCGACACCTGGCAGCGGGAGAAGCGCCTCCAACAGCCCTGTGGGATCTAAGCCCCCTCTGGCTCCAGCCGCCGGCCCAGCCAGGCCTGTCCCCCCCCCCGCCCCGCCCCACCAAGCCCCGGCCGAGCCAGGACCCAGGAAAAGGCGCCCAAGCCCGCCGAGCAGGCCACGCCCCCTGCCGCCCCCGCCCCCAGGCGCCCGGCCCCCCGCCCCCCGCAGACTCGCCCCACCCACGCCCCGCCTCCGTTGCTCTGGAGACCGTGGCTGCCGGCGGGAGGGGCCTAAGGCCTGGAGGTGTAAGACAGTGGTGATGAGGGGGAGAATTCGCCACTCGGGAGTTGTCCCCAGTGGTAGTGGCGGGACACGTGCGGCCACTAGACATCCTGCCGAAACCCACCCAAGGCACTTCCCGGAGCCTGTCGACGGCCAGGAAAACTCACCAGCCGGGCTTAGGGGTTCGCGGGGTTCCCAAATGGACACATCCAGTGCCCGCAAGAGGCCACGGGAAGGAACGGGGTCGCTGGCCTGCTAGGACCCTGCTGGGTCGGGGCTGTGCTGGAAGAGTACCTGTGCTATGGTGTCGTGGACTGTTGTTTTCTCCTCTAAGTCTGATGAAAAGAAGAGACAGAGGAAGGAAGCTCCAGGAACAAGCAAGCGGCTCCGGTGCGGAAACTCAGAGCCCAAACGACCACCGCTAGGGGCCGCTGTTGGGAAAGAATGGTTCCTTCCTGGGTTCCAAGGCAGGGGGAGGGGCAGGGCCCCTTGCAGAGGGGGCTGTGGGGGAGGGGACCCCTGAGCCAGACCTGGGACTGGGCTGAGACCCTCTCTCCATCCGAGAGCGAGAGCTCACCTGGTCCAGGCCAAGAGTCTGCGTTGGGCCAGGCTGCCCCGGTCGGTCCCTCGGAAGAGGGGGCTTCCTCGCCAACCAAAGTCCCCGAGGCCTCGTCAAGCGGGGGCCTACCTAGGGCCAGCGTTGCCCTGCAGGTCTCTCCCACGCCGATGGTCACAGACGTGCTGACTCCCACGGCCGTCACCTCCACCCTTTGGGGACCGGAAAACCTGGCCTTTCCCACAGGTGGCCTGAGGGCTTCTGCCTTGGCTGCCTGCCAGGCCCGGAGAGGCCTGTCTCTCAGAGAGGAGAGGCTCAGAGTCTTCCCCTTCCTCGTCAGTGTCCACTCTTGCTCTGTGTTTCTTCTCTGCGATTAGAGGGGCGGGCCCCTGAGCACCCGGGCGACTCTCAGACATGAGCGTGCCCTTTCTCCTCTCGCCCGACTTTGTGGTACCGTACGAATGAACATTGACCTCTTCTCCGGGTTCGGGGGACCCAAAACGAAGCTGCTTACCTGTTGGGATGGGAGGCTCTTCAGGGGAAAGCATTTCTGCTCCCTTGAGGCTCACTGCGGTCAATTGGGCTTACAGGTCCGTGTGTTCCGTGTACATTCCGGGACATTGTAAGCAGGCATCGCGACCGTCCAAAGCAGTTGCATGGGTTGTTTTGGCATTGACTCGAGCCACAGCCCCCAGGGTTTGAAACACACACACAAAAGGAAGAACTCATCCTCTGAAGTAGCTTTTGCTCTGCCAGAGCACGCCACGCAGCCAGGCGATTTTCCTATTGGTTGTCGTGCCAAGCTACCATAGCAGGCCATTCCACAGGTATACTGTGCAGAGTTCCAAACGAAAGCAGAGAGCCCCTGTCGCCGAGGCGCAGCTGCCTAGTCGATAAAGCCCCAGGCACTGGTGCTCCTGAGGGCTGCGGGGAGAGCCAGGTCTACGCCGGTGGCAGGAGGCTCTGGGCCTCAGTGCCCTGCCAGTGGGCCCTACTTGAGTATACTGTGCTCTTGCAAGGGGTGCAGTCGGTCTCAGGTGGGACCTCCCTCCACAGGCCTCTCCTGTCCCTTTGGCTGAAGCTGAGCCCGGCACTGGGGGTTGGTGCCTGCGCAGGAGCCTTGAATCTCTGGACAGGCCCCGTGCCAGCTGGGACCTGAGCCCCAGCCCAGCTGCAAGCCCTACGCTCAAGTTCCTTGGCCTTGCCCAGGTCAGCTAAGAGGGAGGAGAAGGTGGTCGTCAGCACAGCGGGAAGCAATAGTGCCGACACCTGGCAGCGGGAGAAGCGCCTCCAACAGCCCTGTGGGATCTAAGCCCCCTCTGGCTCCAGCCGCCGGCCCAGCCAGGCCTGTCCCCCCCCCCGCCCCGCCCCACCAAGCCCCGGCCGAGCCAGGACCCAGGAAAAGGCGCCCAAGCCCGCCGAGCAGGCCACGCCCCCTGCCGCCCCCGCCCCCAGGCGCCCGGCCCCCCGCCCCCCGCAGACTCGCCCCACCCACGCCCCGCCTCCGTTGCTCTGGAGACCGTGGCTGCCGGCGGGAGGGGCCTAAGGCCTGGAGGTGTAAGACAGTGGTGATGAGGGGGAGAATTCGCCACTCGGGAGTTGTCCCCAGTGGTAGTGGCGGGACACGTGCGGCCACTAGACATCCTGCCGAAACCCACCCAAGGCACTTCCCGGAGCCTGTCGACGGCCAGGAAAACTCACCAGCCGGGCTTAGGGGTTCGCGGGGTTCCCAAATGGACACATCCAGTGCCCGCAAGAGGCCACGGGAAGGAACGGGGTCGCTGGCCTGCTAGGACCCTGCTGGGTCGGGGCTGTGCTGGAAGAGTACCTGTGCTATGGTGTCGTGGACTGTTGTTTTCTCCTCTAAGTCTGATGAAAAGAAGAGACAGAGGAAGGAAGCTCCAGGAACAAGCAAGCGGCTCCGGTGCGGAAACTCAGAGCCCAAACGACCACCGCTAGGGGCCGCTGTTGGGAAAGAATGGTTCCTTCCTGGGTTCCAAGGCAGGGGGAGGGGCAGGGCCCCTTGCAGAGGGGGCTGTGGGGGAGGGGACCCCTGAGCCAGACCTGGGACTGGGCTGAGACCCTCTCTCCATCCGAGAGCGAGAGCTCACCTGGTCCAGGCCAAGAGTCTGCGTTGGGCCAGGCTGCCCCGGTCGGTCCCTCGGAAGAGGGGGCTTCCTCGCCAACCAAAGTCCCCGAGGCCTCGTCAAGCGGGGGCCTACCTAGGGCCGGCGTTGCCCTGCAGGTGTCTCCCACGCCGATGGTCACAGACGTGCTGACTCCCACGGCCGTCACCTCCACCGTTTTGGGACCGGAAAACCTGGCCTTTCCCACAGGTGGCCTGAGGGCTTCTGCCTTGGCGGCCTGCCAGGCCCGGAGAGGCCTGTCTCTCAGAGAGGAGAGGCTCAGAGTCTTCCCCTTCCTCGTCAGTGTCCACTCTTGCTCTGTGTTTCTACTCTGGGATGAGAGGGCCGGGCCCCTGAGCACCCGGGCGACTCTCAGACATGAGCGTGCCCTTTCTCCTCTCGCCCGACTTTGTGGTACCGTACGAATGAACATTGATCTCTTCTCCGGGTTCGGGGGACCCAAAACGAAGCTGCTTACCTGTTGGGTTGGGAGGCTTTTCAGGGGAAAGCATTTCTGCTCCCTTGAGGCTCACTGCGGTCAATTGGGCTTACAGGTCCGTGTGTTCCGTGTACATTCCGGGACATTGTAAGCAGGCATCGCGACCGTCCAAAGCAGTTGCATGGGTTGTTTTGGCATTGACTCGAGCCACAGCCCCCAGGGTTTGAAACACACACACAAAAGGAAGAACTCATCCTCTGAAGTAGCTTTTGCTCTGCCAGAGCACGCCACGCAGCCAGGCGATTTTCCTATTGGTTGTCGTGCCAAGCTACCATAGCAGGCCATTCCACAGGTATACTGTGCAGAGTTCCAAACGAAAGCAGAGAGCCCCTGTCGCCGAGGCGCAGCTGCCTAGTCGATAAAGCCCCAGGCACTGGTGCTCCTGAGGGCTGCGGGGACAGCCAGGTCTACGCCGGTGGCAGGAGGCTCTGGGCCTCAGTGCCCTGCCAGTGGGCCCTACTTGAGTATACTGTGCTCTTGCAAGGGGTGGAGTCGGTCTCAGGTGGGACCTCCCTCCACAGGCCTCTCCTGTCCCTTTGGCTGAAGCTGAGCCCGGCACTGGGGGTTGGTGCCTGCGCAGGAGCCTTGAATCTCTGGACAGGCCCCGTGCCAGCTGGGACCTGAGCCCCAGCCCAGCTGCAAGCCCTACGCTCAAGTTCCTTGGCCTTGCCCAGGTCAGCTAAGAGGGAGGAGAAGGTGGTCGTCAGCACAGCGGGAAGCAATAGTGCCGACACCTGGCAGCGGGAGAAGCGCCTCCAACAGCCCTGTGGGATCTAAGCCCCCTCTGGCTCCAGCCGCCGCCCAAGCCAGGCCTGTCCCCCCTCCCCGCCCCGCCCCGCCCCGCCCCGGCCGAGCCAGGACCAAGGCAAAGGCGCCCAAGCCCGCCGAGCAGGCCACGCCCCCTGCCGCCCCCGCCCCCAGGCGCCCGGACCCCCGCCCCTGGCAGACTCGCCCCGCCCACGCCCCGCCTCCGTTGCTCTGGAGACCGTGGCTGCCGGCGGGAGGGGCCTAAGGCCTGGAGGTGTAAGACAGTGGTGATGAGGGGGAGAATTCGCCACTCGGGAGTTGTCCCCAGTGGTAGTGCCGGGACACGTGCGGCCACTAGACATCCTGCCGAAACCCACCCAAGGCACTTCCTGGAGCCTGTCGACGGCCAGGAAAACTCACCCGCCGGGCTTAGGGGTTCGCGGGGTTCCCAAATGGACACATCCAGTACCCGCAAGAGGCCACGGGAAGGAAAGGGGTCGCTGGCCTGCTAGGACCCTGCTGGGTGGGGGCTGTGCTGGAAGAGAACCTCTGCTATGGTGTCGTGGACTGTTGTTTTCTCCTCTAAGTCTGATGAAAAGAAGAGACAGAGGAAGGAAGCTCCAGGAACAAGCAAGCGGCTCCGGTGCGGAAACTCAGAGCCCAAACGACCACCGCTAGGGGCCGCTGTTGGGAAAGAATGGTTCCTTCCTGGGTTCCAAGGCAGGGGGAGGGGCAGGGCCCCTTGCAGAGGGGGCTGTGGGGGAGGGGACCCCTGAGCCAGACCTGGGACTGGGCTGAGACCCTCTCTCCATCCGAGAGCGAGAGCTCACCTGGTCCAGGCCAAGAGTCTGCGTTGGGCCAGGCTGCCCCGGTCGGTCCCTCGGAAGAGGGGGCTTCCTCGCCAACCAAAGTCCCCGAGGCCTCGTCAAGCGGGGGCCTACCTAGGGCCAGCGTTGCCCTGCAGGTCTCTCCCACGCCGATGGTCACAGACGTGCTGACTCCCACGGCCGTCACCTCCACCCTTTGGGGACCGGAAAACCTGGCCTTTCCCACAGGTGGCCTGAGGGCTTCTGCCTTGGCTGCCTGCCAGGCCCGGAGAGGCCTGTCTCTCAGAGAGGAGAGGCTCAGAGTCTTCCCCTTCCTCGTCAGTGTCCACTCTTGCTCTGTGTTTCTTCTCTGCGATTAGAGGGGCGGGCCCCTGAGCACCCGGGCGACTCTCAGACATGAGCGTGCCCTTTCTCCTCTCGCCCGACTTTGTGGTACCGTACGAATGAACATTGACCTCTTCTCCGGGTTCGGGGGACCCAAAACGAAGCTGCTTACCTGTTGGGATGGGAGGCTCTTCAGGGGAAAGCATTTCTGCTCCCTTGAGGCTCACTGCGGTCAATTGGGCTTACAGGTCCGTGTGTTCCGTGTACATTCCGGGACATTGTAAGCAGGCATCGCGACCGTCCAAAGCAGTTGCATGGGTTGTTTTGGCATTGACTCGAGCCACAGCCCCCAGGGTTTGAAACACACACACAAAAGGAAGAACTCATCCTCTGAAGTAGCTTTTGCTCTGCCAGAGCACGCCACGCAGCCAGGCGATTTTCCTATTGGTTGTCGTGCCAAGCTACCATAGCAGGCCATTCCACAGGTATACTGTGCAGAGTTCCAAACGAAAGCAGAGAGCCCCTGTCGCCGAGGCGCAGCTGCCTAGTCGATAAAGCCCCAGGCACTGGTGCTCCTGAGGGCTGCGGGGACAGCCAGGTCTACGCCGGTGGCAGGAGGCTCTGGGCCTCAGTGCCCTGCCAGTGGGCCCTACTTGAGTATACTGTGCTCTTGCAAGGGGTGGAGTCGGTCTCAGGTGGGACCTCCCTCCACAGGCCTCTCCTGTCCCTTTGGCTGAAGCTGAGCCCGGCACTGGGGGTTGGTGCCTGCGCAGGAGCCTTGAATCTCTGGACAGGCCCCGTGCCAGCTGGGACCTGAGCCCCAGCCCAGCTGCAAGCCCTACGCTCAAGTTCCTTGGCCTTGCCCAGGTCAGCTAAGAGGGAGGAGAAGGTGGTCGTCAGCACAGCGGGAAGCAATAGTGCCGACACCTGGCAGCGGGAGAAGCGCCTCCAACAGCCCTGTGGGATCTAAGCCCCCTCTGGCTCCAGCCGCCGCCCAAGCCAGGCCTGTCCCCCCTCCCCGCCCCGCCCCGCCCCGCCCCGGCCGAGCCAGGACCAAGGCAAAGGCGCCCAAGCCCGCCGAGCAGGCCACGCCCCCTGCCGCCCCCGCCCCCAGGCGCCCGGACCCCCGCCCCTGGCAGACTCGCCCCGCCCACGCCCCGCCTCCGTTGCTCTGGAGACCGTGGCTGCCGGCGGGAGGGGCCTAAGGCCTGGAGGTGTAAGACAGTGGTGATGAGGGGGAGAATTCGCCACTCGGGAGTTGTCCCCAGTGGTAGTGCCGGGACACGTGCGGCCACTAGACATCCTGCCGAAACCCACCCAAGGCACTTCCTGGAGCCTGTCGACGGCCAGGAAAACTCACCCGCCGGGCTTAGGGGTTCGCGGGGTTCCCAAATGGACACATCCAGTACCCGCAAGAGGCCACGGGAAGGAAAGGGGTCGCTGGCCTGCTAGGACCCTGCTGGGTGGGGGCTGTGCTGGAAGAGAACCTCTGCTATGGTGTCGTGGACTGTTGTTTTCTCCTCTAAGTCTGATGAAAAGAAGAGACAGAGGAAGGAAGCTCCAGGAACAAGCAAGCGGCTCCGGTGCGGAAACTCAGAGCCCAAACGACCACCGCTAGGGGCCGCTGTTGGGAAAGAATGGTTCCTTCCTGGGTTCCAAGGCAGGGGGAGGGGCAGGGCCCCTTGCAGAGGGGGCTGTGGGGGAGGGGACCCCTGAGCCAGACCTGGGACTGGGCTGAGACCCTCTCTCCATCCGAGAGCGAGAGCTCACCTGGTCCAGGCCAAGAGTCTGCGTTGGGCCAGGCTGCCCCGGTCGGTCCCTCGGAAGAGGGGGCTTCCTCGCCAACCAAAGTCCCCGAGGCCTCGTCAAGCGGGGGCCTACCTAGGGCCAGCGTTGCCCTGCAGGTCTCTCCCACGCCGATGGTCACAGACGTGCTGACTCCCACGGCCGTCACCTCCACCCTTTGGGGACCGGAAAACCTGGCCTTTCCCACAGGTGGCCTGAGGGCTTCTGCCTTGGCTGCCTGCCAGGCCCGGAGAGGCCTGTCTCTCAGAGAGGAGAGGCTCAGAGTCTTCCCCTTCCTCGTCAGTGTCCACTCTTGCTCTGTGTTTCTTCTCTGCGATTAGAGGGGCGGGCCCCTGAGCACCCGGGCGACTCTCAGACATGAGCGTGCCCTTTCTCCTCTCGCCCGACTTTGTGGTACCGTACGAATGAACATTGATCTCTTCTCCGGGTTCGGGGGACCCAAAACGAAGCTGCTTACCTGTTGGGATGGGAGGCTCTTCAGGGGAAAGCATTTCTGCTCCCTTGAGGCTCACTGCGGTCAATTGGGCTTACAGGTCCGTGTGTTCCGTGTACATTCCGGGACATTGTAAGCAGGCATCGCGACCGTCCAAAGCAGTTGCATGGGTTGTTTTGGCATTGACTCGAGCCACAGCCCCCAGGGTTTGAAACACACACACAAAAGGAAGAACTCATCCTCTGAAGTAGCTTTTGCTCTGCCAGAGCACGCCACGCAGCCAGGCGATTTTCCTATTGGTTGTCGTGCCAAGCTACCATAGCAGGCCATTCCACAGGTATACTGTGCAGAGTTCCAAACGAAAGCAGAGAGCCCCTGTCGCCGAGGCGCAGCTGCCTAGTCGATAAAGCCCCAGGCACTGGTGCTCCTGAGGGCTGCGGGGACAGCCAGGTCTACGCCGGTGGCAGGAGGCTCTGGGCCTCAGTGCCCTGCCAGTGGGCCCTACTTGAGTATACTGTGCTCTTGCAAGGGGTGGAGTCGGTCTCAGGTGGGACCTCCCTCCACAGGCCTCTCCTGTCCCTTTGGCTGAAGCTGAGCCCGGCACTGGGGGTTGGTGCCTGCGCAGGAGCCTTGAATCTCTGGACAGGCCCCGTGCCAGCTGGGACCTGAGCCCCAGCCCAGCTGCAAGCCCTACGCTCAAGTTCCTTGGCCTTGCCCAGGTCAGCTAAGAGGGAGGAGAAGGTGGTCGTCAGCACAGCGGGAAGCAATAGTGCCGACACCTGGCAGCGGGAGAAGCGCCTCCAACAGCCCTGTGGGATCTAAGCCCCCTCTGGCTCCAGCCGCCGGCCCAGCCAGGCCTGTCCCCCCCCCCCCGCCCCGCCCCACCAAGCCCCGGCCGAGCAAGGACCCAGGAAAAGGCGCCCAAGCCCGCCGAGCAGGCCACGCCCCCTGCCGCCCCCGCCCCCAGGCGCCCGGCCCCCCGCCCCCCGCAGACTCGCCCCACCCACGCCCCGCCTCCGTTGCTCTGGAGACCGTGGCTGCCGGCGGGAGGGGCCTAAGGCCTGGAGGTGTAAGACAGTGGTGATGAGGGGGAGAATTCGCCACTCGGGAGTTGTCCCCAGTGGTAGTGGCGGGACACGTGCGGCCACTAGACATCCTGCCGAAACCCACCCAAGGCACTTCCCGGAGCCTGTCGACGGCCAGGAAAACTCACCCGCCGGGCTTAGGGGTTCGCGGGGTTCCCAAATGGACACATCCAGTGCCCGCAAGAGGCCACGGGAAGGAACGGGGTCGCTGGCCTGCTAGGACCCTGCTGGGTCGGGGCTGTGCTGGAAGAGTACCTGTGCTATGGTGTCGTGGACTGTTGTTTTCTCCTCTAAGTCTGATGAAAAGAAGAGACAGAGGAAGGAAGCTCCAGGAACAAGCAAGCGGCTCCGGTGCGGAAACTCAGAGCCCAAACGACCACCGCTAGGGGCCGCTGTTGGGAAAGAATGGTTCCTTCCTGGGTTCCAAGGCAGGGGGAGGGGCAGGGCCCCTTGCAGAGGGGGCTGTGGGGGAGGGGACCCCTGAGCCAGACCTGGGACTGGGCTGAGACCCTCTCTCCATCCGAGAGCGAGAGCTCACCTGGTCCAGGCCAAGAGTCTGCGTTGGGCCAGGCTGCCCCGGTCGGTCCCTCGGAAGAGGGGGCTTCCTCGCCAACCAAAGTCCCCGAGGCCTCGTCAAGCGGGGGCCTACCTAGGGCCGGCGTTGCCCTGCAGGTGTCTCCCACGCCGATGGTCACAGACGTGCTGACTCCCACGGCCGTTACCTCCACCGTTTTGGGACCGGAAAACCTGGCCTTTCCCACAGGAGGCCTGAGGGCTTCTGCCTTGGCGGCCTGCCAGGCCCGGAGAGGCCTGTCTCTCAGAGAGGAGAGGCTCAGAGTCTTCCCCTTCCTCGTCAGTGTCCACTCTTGCTCTGTGTTTCTACTCTGGGATGAGAGGGCCGGGCCCCTGAGCACCCGGGCGACTCTCAGACATGAGCGTGCCCTTTCTCCTCTCGCCCGACTTTGTGGTACCGTACGAATGAACATTGATCTCTTCTCCGGGTTCGGGGGACCCAAAACGAAGCTGCTTACCTGTTGGGTTGGGAGGCTTTTCAGGGGAAAGCATTTCTGCTCCCTTGAGGCTCACTGCGGTCAATTGGGCTTACAGGTCCGTGTGTTCCGTGTACATTCCGGGACATTGTAAGCAGGCATCGCGACCGTCCAAAGCAGTTGCATGGGTTGTTTTGGCATTGACTCGAGCCACAGCCCCCAGGGTTTGAAACACACACACAAAAGGAAGAACTCATCCTCTGAAGTAGCTTTTGCTCTGCCAGAGCACGCCACGCAGCCAGGCGATTTTCCTATTGGTTGTCGTGCCAAGCTACCATAGCAGGCCATTCCACAGGTATACTGTGCAGAGTTCCAAACGAAAGCAGAGAGCCCCTGTCGCCGAGGCGCAGCTGCCTAGTCGATAAAGCCCCAGGCACTGGTGCTCCTGAGGGCTGCGGGGACAGCCAGGTCTACGCCGGTGGCAGGAGGCTCTGGGCCTCAGTGCCCTGCCAGTGGGCCCTACTTGAGTATACTGTGCTCTTGCAAGGGGTGGAGTCGGTCTCAGGTGGGACCTCCCTCCACAGGCCTCTCCTGTCCCTTTGGCTGAAGCTGAGCCCGGCACTGGGGGTTGGTGCCTGCGCAGGAGCCTTGAATCTCTGGACAGGCCCCGTGCCAGCTGGGACCTGAGCCCCAGCCCAGCTGCAAGCCCTACGCTCAAGTTCCTTGGCCTTGCCCAGGTCAGCTAAGAGGGAGGAGAAGGTGGTCGTCAGCACAGCGGGAAGCAATAGTGCCGACACCTGGCAGCGGGAGAAGCGCCTCCAACAGCCCTGTGGGATCTAAGCCCCCTCTGGCTCCAGCCGCCGGCCCAGCCAGGCCTGTCCCCCCCCCCCGCCCCGCCCCACCAAGCCCCGGCCGAGCCAGGACCCAGGAAAAGGCGCCCAAGCCCGCCGAGCAGGCCACGCCCCCTGCCGCCCCCGCCCCCAGGCGCCCGGCCCCCCGCCCCCCGCAGACTCGCCCCACCCACGCCCCGCCTCCGTTGCTCTGGAGACCGTGGCTGCCGGCGGGAGGGGCCTAAGGCCTGGAGGTGTAAGACAGTGGTGATGAGGGGGAGAATTCGCCACTCGGGAGTTGTCCCCAGTGGTAGTGGCGGGACACGTGCGGCCACTAGACATCCTGCCGAAACCCACCCAAGGCACTTCCCGGAGCCTGTCGACGGCCAGGAAAACTCACCCGCCGGGCTTAGGGGTTCGCGGGGTTCCCAAATGGACACATCCAGTGCCCGCAAGAGGCCACGGGAAGGAACGGGGTCGCTGGCCTGCTAGGACCCTGCTGGGTCGGGGCTGTGCTGGAAGAGTACCTGTGCTATGGTGTCGTGGACTGTTGTTTTCTCCTCTAAGTCTGATGAAAAGAAGAGACAGAGGAAGGAAGCTCCAGGAACAAGCAAGCGGCTCCGGTGCGGAAACTCAGAGCCCAAACGACCACCGCTAGGGGCCGCTGTTGGGAAAGAATGGTTCCTTCCTGGGTTCCAAGGCAGGGGGAGGGGCAGGGCCCCTTGCAGAGGGGGCTGTGGGGGAGGGGACCCCTGAGCCAGACCTGGGACTGGGCTGAGACCCTCTCTCCATCCGAGAGCGAGAGCTCACCTGGTCCAGGCCAAGAGTCTGCGTTGGGCCAGGCTGCCCCGGTCGGTCCCTCGGAAGAGGGGGCTTCCTCGCCAACCAAAGTCCCCGAGGCCTCGTCAAGCGGGGGCCTACCTAGGGCCGGCGTTGCCCTGCAGGTGTCTCCCACGCCGATGGTCACAGACGTGCTGACTCCCACGGCCGTCACCTCCACCGTTTTGGGACCGGAAAACCTGGCCTTTCCCACAGGTGGCCTGAGGGCTTCTGCCTTGGCGGCCTGCCAGGCCCGGAGAGGCCTGTCTCTCAGAGAGGAGAGGCTCAGAGTCTTCCCCTTCCTCGTCAGTGTCCACTCTTGCTCTGTGTTTCTACTCTGGGATGAGAGGGCCGGGCCCCTGAGCACCCGGGCGACTCTCAGACATGAGCGTGCCCTTTCTCCTCTCGCCCGACTTTGTGGTACCGTACGAATGAACATTGATCTCTTCTCCGGGTTCGGGGGACCCAAAACGAAGCTGCTTACCTGTTGGGTTGGGAGGCTTTTCAGGGGAAAGCATTTCTGCTCCCTTGAGGCTCACTGCGGTCAATTGGGCTTACAGGTCCGTGTGTTCCGTGTACATTCCGGGACATTGTAAGCAGGCATCGCGACCGTCCAAAGCAGTTGCATGGGTTGTTTTGGCATTGACTCGAGCCACAGCCCCCAGGGTTTGAAACACACACACAAAAGGAAGAACTCATCCTCTGAAGTAGCTTTTGCTCTGCCAGAGCACGCCACGCAGCCAGGCGATTTTCCTATTGGTTGTCGTGCCAAGCTACCATAGCAGGCCATTCCACAGGTATACTGTGCAGAGTTCCAAACGAAAGCAGAGAGCCCCTGTCGCCGAGGCGCAGCTGCCTAGTCGATAAAGCCCCAGGCACTGGTGCTCCTGAGGGCTGCGGGGACAGCCAGGTCTACGCCGGTGGCAGGAGGCTCTGGGCCTCAGTGCCCTGCCAGTGGGCCCTACTTGAGTATACTGTGCTCTTGCAAGGGGTGGAGTCGGTCTCAGGTGGGACCTCCCTCCACAGGCCTCTCCTGTCCCTTTGGCTGAAGCTGAGCCCGGCACTGGGGGTTGGTGCCTGCGCAGGAGCCTTGAATCTCTGGACAGGCCCCGTGCCAGCTGGGACCTGAGCCCCAGCCCAGCTGCAAGCCCTACGCTCAAGTTCCTTGGCCTTGCCCAGGTCAGCTAAGAGGGAGGAGAAGGTGGTCGTCAGCACAGCGGGAAGCAATAGTGCCGACACCTGGCAGCGGGAGAAGCGCCTCCAACAGCCCTGTGGGATCTAAGCCCCCTCTGGCTCCAGCCGCCGCCCAAGCCAGGCCTGTCCCCCCTCCCCGCCCCGCCCCGCCCCGCCCCGGCCGAGCCAGGACCAAGGCAAAGGCGCCCAAGCCCGCCGAGCAGGCCACGCCCCCTGCCGCCCCCGCCCCCAGGCGCCCGGACCCCCGCCCCTGGCAGACTCGCCCCGCCCACGCCCCGCCTCCGTTGCTCTGGAGACCGTGGCTGCCGGCGGGAGGGGCCTAAGGCCTGGAGGTGTAAGACAGTGGTGATGAGGGGGAGAATTCGCCACTCGGGAGTTGTCCCCAGTGGTAGTGCCGGGACACGTGCGGCCACTAGACATCCTGCCGAAACCCACCCAAGGCACTTCCTGGAGCCTGTCGACGGCCAGGAAAACTCACCCGCCGGGCTTAGGGGTTCGCGGGGTTCCCAAATGGACACATCCAGTACCCGCAAGAGGCCACGGGAAGGAAAGGGGTCGCTGGCCTGCTAGGACCCTGCTGGGTGGGGGCTGTGCTGGAAGAGAACCTCTGCTATGGTGTCGTGGACTGTTGTTTTCTCCTCTAAGTCTGATGAAAAGAAGAGACAGAGGAAGGAAGCTCCAGGAACAAGCAAGCGGCTCCGGTGCGGAAACTCAGAGCCCAAACGACCACCGCTAGGGGCCGCTGTTGGGAAAGAATGGTTCCTTCCTGGGTTCCAAGGCAGGGGGAGGGGCAGGGCCCCTTGCAGAGGGGGCTGTGGGGGAGGGGACCCCTGAGCCAGACCTGGGACTGGGCTGAGACCCTCTCTCCATCCGAGAGCGAGAGCTCACCTGGTCCAGGCCAAGAGTCTGCGTTGGGCCAGGCTGCCCCGGTCGGTCCCTCGGAAGAGGGGGCTTCCTCGCCAACCAAAGTCCCCGAGGCCTCGTCAAGCGGGGGCCTACCTAGGGCCAGCGTTGCCCTGCAGGTCTCTCCCACGCCGATGGTCACAGACGTGCTGACTCCCACGGCCGTCACCTCCACCCTTTGGGGACCGGAAAACCTGGCCTTTCCCACAGGTGGCCTGAGGGCTTCTGCCTTGGCTGCCTGCCAGGCCCGGAGAGGCCTGTCTCTCAGAGAGGAGAGGCTCAGAGTCTTCCCCTTCCTCGTCAGTGTCCACTCTTGCTCTGTGTTTCTTCTCTGCGATTAGAGGGGCGGGCCCCTGAGCACCCGGGCGACTCTCAGACATGAGCGTGCCCTTTCTCCTCTCGCCCGACTTTGTGGTACCGTACGAATGAACATTGATCTCTTCTCCGGGTTCGGGGGACCCAAAACGAAGCTGCTTACCTGTTGGGATGGGAGGCTCTTCAGGGGAAAGCATTTCTGCTCCCTTGAGGCTCACTGCGGTCAATTGGGCTTACAGGTCCGTGTGTTCCGTGTACATTCCGGGACATTGTAAGCAGGCATCGCGACCGTCCAAAGCAGTTGCATGGGTTGTTTTGGCATTGACTCGAGCCACAGCCCCCAGGGTTTGAAACACACACACAAAAGGAAGAACTCATCCTCTGAAGTAGCTTTTGCTCTGCCAGAGCACGCCACGCAGCCAGGCGATTTTCCTATTGGTTGTCGTGCCAAGCTACCATAGCAGGCCATTCCACAGGTATACTGTGCAGAGTTCCAAACGAAAGCAGAGAGCCCCTGTCGCCGAGGCGCAGCTGCCTAGTCGATAAAGCCCCAGGCACTGGTGCTCCTGAGGGCTGCGGGGACAGCCAGGTCTACGCCGGTGGCAGGAGGCTCTGGGCCTCAGTGCCCTGCCAGTGGGCCCTACTTGAGTATACTGTGCTCTTGCAAGGGGTGGAGTCGGTCTCAGGTGGGACCTCCCTCCACAGGCCTCTCCTGTCCCTTTGGCTGAAGCTGAGCCCGGCACTGGGGGTTGGTGCCTGCGCAGGAGCCTTGAATCTCTGGACAGGCCCCGTGCCAGCTGGGACCTGAGCCCCAGCCCAGCTGCAAGCCCTACGCTCAAGTTCCTTGGCCTTGCCCAGGTCAGCTAAGAGGGAGGAGAAGGTGGTCGTCAGCACAGCGGGAAGCAATAGTGCCGACACCTGGCAGCGGGAGAAGCGCCTCCAACAGCCCTGTGGGATCTAAGCCCCCTCTGGCTCCAGCCGCCGGCCCAGCCAGGCCTGTCCCCCCCCCCCGCCCCGCCCCACCAAGCCCCGGCCGAGCAAGGACCCAGGAAAAGGCGCCCAAGCCCGCCGAGCAGGCCACGCCCCCTGCCGCCCCCGCCCCCAGGCGCCCGGCCCCCCGCCCCCCGCAGACTCGCCCCACCCACGCCCCGCCTCCGTTGCTCTGGAGACCGTGGCTGCCGGCGGGAGGGGCCTAAGGCCTGGAGGTGTAAGACAGTGGTGATGAGGGGGAGAATTCGCCACTCGGGAGTTGTCCCCAGTGGTAGTGGCGGGACACGTGCGGCCACTAGACATCCTGCCGAAACCCACCCAAGGCACTTCCCGGAGCCTGTCGACGGCCAGGAAAACTCACCCGCCGGGCTTAGGGGTTCGCGGGGTTCCCAAATGGACACATCCAGTGCCCGCAAGAGGCCACGGGAAGGAACGGGGTCGCTGGCCTGCTAGGACCCTGCTGGGTCGGGGCTGTGCTGGAAGAGTACCTGTGCTATGGTGTCGTGGACTGTTGTTTTCTCCTCTAAGTCTGATGAAAAGAAGAGACAGAGGAAGGAAGCTCCAGGAACAAGCAAGCGGCTCCGGTGCGGAAACTCAGAGCCCAAACGACCACCGCTAGGGGCCGCTGTTGGGAAAGAATGGTTCCTTCCTGGGTTCCAAGGCAGGGGGAGGGGCAGGGCCCCTTGCAGAGGGGGCTGTGGGGGAGGGGACCCCTGAGCCAGACCTGGGACTGGGCTGAGACCCTCTCTCCATCCGAGAGCGAGAGCTCACCTGGTCCAGGCCAAGAGTCTGCGTTGGGCCAGGCTGCCCCGGTCGGTCCCTCGGAAGAGGGGGCTTCCTCGCCAACCAAAGTCCCCGAGGCCTCGTCAAGCGGGGGCCTACCTAGGGCCGGCGTTGCCCTGCAGGTGTCTCCCACGCCGATGGTCACAGACGTGCTGACTCCCACGGCCGTTACCTCCACCGTTTTGGGACCGGAAAACCTGGCCTTTCCCACAGGAGGCCTGAGGGCTTCTGCCTTGGCGGCCTGCCAGGCCCGGAGAGGCCTGTCTCTCAGAGAGGAGAGGCTCAGAGTCTTCCCCTTCCTCGTCAGTGTCCACTCTTGCTCTGTGTTTCTACTCTGGGATGAGAGGGCCGGGCCCCTGAGCACCCGGGCGACTCTCAGACATGAGCGTGCCCTTTCTCCTCTCGCCCGACTTTGTGGTACCGTACGAATGAACATTGATCTCTTCTCCGGGTTCGGGGGACCCAAAACGAAGCTGCTTACCTGTTGGGTTGGGAGGCTTTTCAGGGGAAAGCATTTCTGCTCCCTTGAGGCTCACTGCGGTCAATTGGGCTTACAGGTCCGTGTGTTCCGTGTACATTCCGGGACATTGTAAGCAGGCATCGCGACCGTCCAAAGCAGTTGCATGGGTTGTTTTGGCATTGACTCGAGCCACAGCCCCCAGGGTTTGAAACACACACACAAAAGGAAGAACTCATCCTCTGAAGTAGCTTTTGCTCTGCCAGAGCACGCCACGCAGCCAGGCGATTTTCCTATTGGTTGTCGTGCCAAGCTACCATAGCAGGCCATTCCACAGGTATACTGTGCAGAGTTCCAAACGAAAGCAGAGAGCCCCTGTCGCCGAGGCGCAGCTGCCTAGTCGATAAAGCCCCAGGCACTGGTGCTCCTGAGGGCTGCGGGGACAGCCAGGTCTACGCCGGTGGCAGGAGGCTCTGGGCCTCAGTGCCCTGCCAGTGGGCCCTACTTGAGTATACTGTGCTCTTGCAAGGGGTGGAGTCGGTCTCAGGTGGGACCTCCCTCCACAGGCCTCTCCTGTCCCTTTGGCTGAAGCTGAGCCCGGCACTGGGGGTTGGTGCCTGCGCAGGAGCCTTGAATCTCTGGACAGGCCCCGTGCCAGCTGGGACCTGAGCCCCAGCCCAGCTGCAAGCCCTACGCTCAAGTTCCTTGGCCTTGCCCAGGTCAGCTAAGAGGGAGGAGAAGGTGGTCGTCAGCACAGCGGGAAGCAATAGTGCCGACACCTGGCAGCGGGAGAAGCGCCTCCAACAGCCCTGTGGGATCTAAGCCCCCTCTGGCTCCAGCCGCCGGCCCAGCCAGGCCTGTCCCCCCCCCCCCGCCCCGCCCCACCAAGCCCCGGCCGAGCCAGGACCCAGGAAAAGGCGCCCAAGCCCGCCGAGCAGGCCACGCCCCCTGCCGCCCCCGCCCCCAGGCGCCCGGCCCCCCGCCCCCCGCAGACTCGCCCCACCCACGCCCCGCCTCCGTTGCTCTGGAGACCGTGGCTGCCGGCGGGAGGGGCCTAAGGCCTGGAGGTGTAAGACAGTGGTGATGAGGGGGAGAATTCGCCACTCGGGAGTTGTCCCCAGTGGTAGTGGCGGGACACGTGCGGCCACTAGACATCCTGCCGAAACCCACCCAAGGCACTTCCCGGAGCCTGTCGACGGCCAGGAAAACTCACCCGCCGGGCTTAGGGGTTCGCGGGGTTCCCAAATGGACACATCCAGTGCCCGCAAGAGGCCACGGGAAGGAACGGGGTCGCTGGCCTGCTAGGACCCTGCTGGGTCGGGGCTGTGCTGGAAGAGTACCTGTGCTATGGTGTCGTGGACTGTTGTTTTCTCCTCTAAGTCTGATGAAAAGAAGAGACAGAGGAAGGAAGCTCCAGGAACAAGCAAGCGGCTCCGGTGCGGAAACTCAGAGCCCAAACGACCACCGCTAGGGGCCGCTGTTGGGAAAGAATGGTTCCTTCCTGGGTTCCAAGGCAGGGGGAGGGGCAGGGCCCCTTGCAGAGGGGGCTGTGGGGGAGGGGACCCCTGAGCCAGACCTGGGACTGGGCTGAGACCCTCTCTCCATCCGAGAGCGAGAGCTCACCTGGTCCAGGCCAAGAGTCTGCGTTGGGCCAGGCTGCCCCGGTCGGTCCCTCGGAAGAGGGGGCTTCCTCGCCAACCAAAGTCCCCGAGGCCTCGTCAAGCGGGGGCCTACCTAGGGCCGGCGTTGCCCTGCAGGTGTCTCCCACGCCGATGGTCACAGACGTGCTGACTCCCACGGCCGTCACCTCCACCGTTTTGGGACCGGAAAACCTGGCCTTTCCCACAGGTGGCCTGAGGGCTTCTGCCTTGGCGGCCTGCCAGGCCCGGAGAGGCCTGTCTCTCAGAGAGGAGAGGCTCAGAGTCTTCCCCTTCCTCGTCAGTGTCCACTCTTGCTCTGTGTTTCTACTCTGGGATGAGAGGGCCGGGCCCCTGAGCACCCGGGCGACTCTCAGACATGAGCGTGCCCTTTCTCCTCTCGCCCGACTTTGTGGTACCGTACGAATGAACATTGATCTCTTCTCCGGGTTCGGGGGACCCAAAACGAAGCTGCTTACCTGTTGGGTTGGGAGGCTTTTCAGGGGAAAGCATTTCTGCTCCCTTGAGGCTCACTGCGGTCAATTGGGCTTAAAGGTCCGTGTGTTCCGTGTACATTCCGGGACATTGTAAGCAGGCATCGCGACCGTCCAAAGCAGTTGCATGGGTTGTTTTGGCATTGACTCGAGCCACAGCCCCCAGGGTTTGAAACACACACACAAAAGGAAGAACTCATCCTCTGAAGTAGCTTTTGCTCTGCCAGAGCACGCCACGCAGCCAGGCGATTTTCCTATTGGTTGTCGTGCCAAGCTACCATAGCAGGCCATTCCACAGGTATACTGTGCAGAGTTCCAAACGAAAGCAGAGAGCCCCTGTCGCCGAGGCGCAGCTGCCTAGTCGATAAAGCCCCAGGCACTGGTGCTCCTGAGGGCTGCGGGGACAGCCAGGTCTACGCCGGTGGCAGGAGGCTCTGGGCCTCAGTGCCCTGCCAGTGGGCCCTACTTGAGTATACTGTGCTCTTGCAAGGGGTGGAGTCGGTCTCAGGTGGGACCTCCCTCCACAGGCCTCTCCTGTCCCTTTGGCTGAAGCTGAGCCCGGCACTGGGGGTTGGTGCCTGCGCAGGAGCCTTGAATCTCTGGACAGGCCCCGTGCCAGCTGGGACCTGAGCCCCAGCCCAGCTGCAAGCCCTACGCTCAAGTTCCTTGGCCTTGCCCAGGTCAGCTAAGAGGGAGGAGAAGGTGGTCGTCAGCACAGCGGGAAGCAATAGTGCCGACACCTGGCAGCGGGAGAAGCGCCTCCAACAGCCCTGTGGGATCTAAGCCCCCTCTGGCTCCAGCCGCCGGCCCAGCCAGGCCTGTCCCCCCCCCCCCGCCCCGCCCCACCAAGCCCCGGCCGAGCCAGGACCCAGGAAAAGGCGCCCAAGCCCGCTGAGCAGGCCACGCCCCCTGCCGCCCCCGCCCCCAGGCGCCCGGCCCCCCGCCCCCCGCAGACTCGCCCCACCCACGCCCCGCCTCCGTTGCTCTGGAGACCGTGGCTGCCGGCGGGAGGGGCCTAAGGCCTGGAGGTGTAAGACAGTGGTGATGAGGGGGAGAATTCGCCACTCGGGAGTTGTCCCCAGTGGTAGTGGCGGGACACGTGCGGCCACTAGACATCCTGCCGAAACCCACCCAAGGCACTTCCCGGAGCCTGTCGACGGCCAGGAAAACTCACCCGCCGGGCTTAGGGGTTCGCGGGGTTCCCAAATGGACACATCCAGTGCCCGCAAGAGGCCACGGGAAGGAACGGGGTCGCTGGCCTGCTAGGACCCTGCTGGGTCGGGGCTGTGCTGGAAGAGTACCTGTGCTATGGTGTCGTGGACTGTTGTTTTCTCCTCTAAGTCTGATGAAAAGAAGAGACAGAGGAAGGAAGCTCCAGGAACAAGCAAGCGGCTCCGGTGCGGAAACTCAGAGCCCAAACGACCACCGCTAGGGGCCGCTGTTGGGAAAGAATGGTTCCTTCCTGGGTTCCAAGGCAGGGGGAGGGGCAGGGCCCCTTGCAGAGGGGGCTGTGGGGGAGGGGACCCCTGAGCCAGACCTGGGACTGGGCTGAGACCCTCTCTCCATCCGAGAGCGAGAGCTCACCTGGTCCAGGCCAAGAGTCTGCGTTGGGCCAGGCTGCCCCGGTCGGTCCCTCGGAAGAGGGGGCTTCCTCGCCAACCAAAGTCCCCGAGGCCTCGTCAAGCGGGGGCCTACCTAGGGCCGGCGTTGCCCTGCAGGTGTCTCCCACGCCGATGGTCACAGACGTGCTGACTCCCACGGCCGTCACCTCCACCGTTTTGGGACCGGAAAACCTGGCCTTTCCCACAGGTGGCCTGAGGGCTTCTGCCTTGGCGGCCTGCCAGGCCCGGAGAGGCCTGTCTCTCAGAGAGGAGAGGCTCAGAGTCTTCCCCTTCCTCGTCAGTGTCCACTCTTGCTCTGTGTTTCTACTCTGGGATGAGAGGGCCGGGCCCCTGAGCACCCGGGCGACTCTCAGACATGAGCGTGCCCTTTCTCCTCTCGCCCGACTTTGTGGTACCGTACGAATGAACATTGATCTCTTCTCCGGGTTCGGGGGACCCAAAACGAAGCTGCTTACCTGTTGGGTTGGGAGGCTTTTCAGGGGAAAGCATTTCTGCTCCCTTGAGGCTCACTGCGGTCAATTGGGCTTACAGGTCCGTGTGTTCCGTGTACATTCCGGGACATTGTAAGCAGGCATCGCGACCGTCCAAAGCAGTTGCATGGGTTGTTTTGGCATTGACTCGAGCCACAGCCCCCAGGGTTTGAAACACACACACAAAAGGAAGAACTCATCCTCTGAAGTAGCTTTTGCTCTGCCAGAGCACGCCACGCAGCCAGGCGATTTTCCTATTGGTTGTCGTGCCAAGCTACCATAGCAGGCCATTCCACAGGTATACTGTGCAGAGTTCCAAACGAAAGCAGAGAGCCCCTGTCGCCGAGGCGCAGCTGCCTAGTCGATAAAGCCCCAGGCACTGGTGCTCCTGAGGGCTGCGGGGACAGCCAGGTCTACGCCGGTGGCAGGAGGCTCTGGGCCTCAGTGCCCTGCCAGTGGGCCCTACTTGAGTATACTGTGCTCTTGCAAGGGGTGGAGTCGGTCTCAGGTGGGACCTCCCTCCACAGGCCTCTCCTGTCCCTTTGGCTGAAGCTGAGCCCGGCACTGGGGGTTGGTGCCTGCGCAGGAGCCTTGAATCTCTGGACAGGCCCCGTGCCAGCTGGGACCTGAGCCCCAGCCCAGCTGCAAGCCCTACGCTCAAGTTCCTTGGCCTTGCCCAGGTCAGCTAAGAGGGAGGAGAAGGTGGTCGTCAGCACAGCGGGAAGCAATAGTGCCGACACCTGGCAGCGGGAGAAGCGCCTCCAACAGCCCTGTGGGATCTAAGCCCCCTCTGGCTCCAGCCGCCGCCCAAGCCAGGCCTGTCCCCCCTCCCCGCCCCGCCCCGCCCCGCCCCGGCCGAGCCAGGACCAAGGCAAAGGCGCCCAAGCCCGCCGAGCAGGCCACGCCCCCTGCCGCCCCCGCCCCCAGGCGCCCGGACCCCCGCCCCCGGCAGACTCGCCCCGCCCACGCCCCGCCTCCGTTGCTCTGGAGACCGTGGCTGCCGGCGGGAGGGGCCTAAGGCCTGGAGGTGTAAGACAGTGGTGATGAGGGGGAGAATTCGCCACTCGGGAGTTGTCCCCAGTGGTAGTGCCGGGACACGTGCGGCCACTAGACATCCTGCCGAAACCCACCCAAGGCACTTCCTGGAGCCTGTCGACGGCCAGGAAAACTCACCCGCCGGGCTTAGGGGTTCGCGGGGTTCCCAAATGGACACATCCAGTACCCGCAAGAGGCCACGGGAAGGAAAGGGGTCGCTGGCCTGCTAGGACCCTGCTGGGTGGGGGCTGTGCTGGAAGAGAACCTCTGCTATGGTGTCGTGGACTGTTGTTTTCTCCTCTAAGTCTGATGAAAAGAAGAGACAGAGGAAGGAAGCTCCAGGAACAAGCAAGCGGCTCCGGTGCGGAAACTCAGAGCCCAAACGACCACCGCTAGGGGCCGCTGTTGGGAAAGAATGGTTCCTTCCTGGGTTCCAAGGCAGGGGGAGGGGCAGGGCCCCTTGCAGAGGGGGCTGTGGGGGAGGGGACCCCTGAGCCAGACCTGGGACTGGGCTGAGACCCTCTCTCCATCCGAGAGCGAGAGCTCACCTGGTCCAGGCCAAGAGTCTGCGTTGGGCCAGGCTGCCCCGGTCGGTCCCTCGGAAGAGGGGGCTTCCTCGCCAACCAAAGTCCCCGAGGCCTCGTCAAGCGGGGGCCTACCTAGGGCCGGCGTTGCCCTGCAGGTCTCTCCCACGCCGATGGTCACAGACGTGCTGACTCCCACGGCCGTCACCTCCACCGTTTTGGGACCGGAAAACCTGGCCTTTCCCACAGGTGGCCTGAGGGCTTCTGCCTTGGCTGCCTGCCAGGCCCGGAGAGGCCTGTCTCTCAGAGAGGAGAGGCTCAGAGTCTTCCCCTTCCTCGTCAGTGTCCACTCTTGCTCTGTGTTTCTTCTCTGCGATTAGAGGGGCGGGCCCCTGAGCACCCGGGCGACTCTCAGACATGAGCGTGCCCTTTCTCCTCTCGCCCGACTTTGTGGTACCGTACGAATGAACATTGACCTCTTCTCCGGGTTCGGGGGACCCAAAACGAAGCTGCTTACCTGTTGGGTTGGGAGGCTCTTCAGGGGAAAGCATTTCTGCTCCCTTGAGGCTCACTGCGGTCAATTGGGCTTACAGGTCCGTGTGTTCCGTGTACATTCCGGGACATTGTAAGCAGGCATCGCGACCGTCCAAAGCAGTTGCATGGGTTGTTTTGGCATTGACTCGAGCCACAGCCCCCAGGGTTTGAAACACACACACAAAAGGAAGAACTCATCCTCTGAAGTAGCTTTTGCTCTGCCAGAGCACGCCACGCAGCCAGGCGATTTTCCTATTGGTTGTCGTGCCAAGCTACCATAGCAGGCCATTCCACAGGTATACTGTGCAGAGTTCCAAACGAAAGCAGAGAGCCCCTGTCGCCGAGGCGCAGCTGCCTAGTCGATAAAGCCCCAGGCACTGGTGCTCCTGAGGGCTGCGGGGACAGCCAGGTCTACGCCGGTGGCAGGAGGCTCTGGGCCTCAGTGCCCTGCCAGTGGGCCCTACTTGAGTATACTGTGCTCTTGCAAGGGGTGGAGTCGGTCTCAGGTGGGACCTCCCTCCACAGGCCTCTCCTGTCCCTTTGGCTGAAGCTGAGCCCGGCACTGGGGGTTGGTGCCTGCGCAGGAGCCTTGAATCTCTGGACAGGCCCCGTGCCAGCTGGGACCTGAGCCCCAGCCCAGCTGCCAGCCCTACGCTCAAGTTCCTTGGCCTTGCCCAGGTCAGCTAAGAGGGAGGAGAAGGTGGTCGTCAGCACAGCGGGAAGCAATAGTGCCGACACCTGGCAGCGGGAGAAGCGCCTCCAACAGCCCTGTGGGATCTAAGCCCCCTCTGGCTCCAGCCGCCGCCCAAGCCAGGCCTGTCCCCCCTCCCCGCCCCGCCCCGCCCCGCCCCGGCCGAGCCAGGACCAAGGCAAAGGCGCCCAAGCCCGCCGAGCAGGCCACGCCCCCTGCCGCCCCCGCCCCCAGGCGCCCGGACCCCCGCCCCCGGCAGACTCGCCCCGCCCACGCCCCTCCTCCGTTGCTCTGGAGACCGTGGCTGCCGGCGGGAGGGGCCTAAGGCCTGGAGGTGTAAGACAGTGGTGATGAGGGGGAGAATTCGCCACTCGGGAGTTGTCCCCAGTGGTAGTGGCGGGACACGTGCGGCCACTAGACATCCTGCCGAAACCCACCCAAGGCACTTCCTGGAGCCTGTCGACGGCCAGGAAAACTCACCCGCCGGGCTTAGGGGTTCGCGGGGTTCCCAAATGGACACATCCAGTACCCGCAAGAGGCCACGGGAAGGAAAGGGGTCGCTGGCCTGCTAGGACCCTGCTGGGTGGGGGCTGTGCTGTAAGAGAACCTCTGCTATGGTGTCGTGGACTGTTGTTTTCTCCTCTAAGTCTGATGAAAAGAAGAGACAGAGGAAGGAAGCTCCAGGAACAAGCAAGCGGCTCCGGTGCGGAAACTCAGAGCCCAAACGACCACCGCTAGGGGCCGCTGTTGGGAAAGAATGGTTCCTTCCTGGGTTCCAAGGCAGGGGGAGGGGCAGGGCCCCTTGCAGAGGGGGCTGTGGGGGAGGGGACCCCTGAGCCAGACCTGGGACTGGGCTGAGACCCTCTCTCCATCCGAGAGCGAGAGCTCACCTGGTCCAGGCCAAGAGTCTGCGTTGGGCCAGGCTGCCCCGGTCGGTCCCTCGGAAGAGGGGGCTTCCTCGCCAACCAAAGTCCCCGAGGCCTCGTCAAGTGGGGGCCTACCTAGGGCCGGCGTTGCCCTGCAGGTGTCTCCCACGCCGATGGTCACAGACGTGCTGACTCCCACGGCCGTCACCTCCACCGTTTTGGGACCGGAAAACCTGGCCTTTCCCACAGGTGGCCTGAGGGCTTCTGCCTTGGCTGCCTGCCAGGCCCGGAGAGGCCTGTCTCTCAGAGAGGAGAGGCTCAGAGTCTTCCCCTTCCTCGTCAGTGTCCACTCTTGCTCTGTGTTTCTTCTCTGCGATTAGAGGGGCGGGCCCCTGAGCACCCGGGCGACTCTCAGACATGAGCGTGCCCTTTCTCCTCTCGCCCGACTTTGTGGTACCGTACGAATGAACATTGACCTCTTCTCCGGGTTCGGGGGACCCAAAACGAAGCTGCTTACCTGTTGGGTTGGGAGGCTCTTCAGGGGAAAGTATTTCTGCTCCCTTGAGGCTCACTGCGGTCAATTGGGCTTACAGGTCCGTGTGTTCCGTGTACATTCCGGGACATTGTAAGCAGGCATCGCGACCGTCCAAAGCAGTTGCATGGGTTGTTTTGGCATTGACTCGAGCCACAGCCCCCAGGGTTTGAAACACACACACAAAAGGAAGAACTCATCCTCTGAAGTAGCTTTTGCTCTGCCAGAGCACGCCACGCAGCCAGGCGATTTTCCTATTGGTTGTCGTGCCAAGCTACCATAGCAGGCCATTCCACAGGTATACTGTGCAGAGTTCCAAACGAAAGCAGAGAGCCCCTGTCGCCGAGGCGCAGCTGCCTAGTCGATAAAGCCCCAGGCACTGGTGCTCCTGAGGGCTGCGGGGACAGCCAGGTCTACGCCGGTGGCAGGAGGCTCTGGGCCTCAGTGCCCTGCCAGTGGGCCCTACTTGAGTATACTGTGCTCTTGCAAGGGGTGGAGTCGGTCTCAGGTGGGACCTCCCTCCACAGGCCTCTCCTGTCCCTTTGGCTGAAGCTGAGCCCGGCACTGGGGGTTGGTGCCTGCGCAGGAGCCTTGAATCTCTGGACAGGCCCCGTGCCAGCTGGGACCTGAGCCCCAGCCCAGCTGCAAGCCCTACGCTCAAGTTCCTTGGCCTTGCCCAGGTCAGCTAAGAGGGAGGAGAAGGTGGTCGTCAGCACAGCGGGAAGCAATAGTGCCGACACCTGGCAGCGGGAGAAGCGCCTCCAACAGCCCTGTGGGATCTAAGCCCCCTCTGGCTCCAGCCGCCGCCCCAGCCAGGCCTGTCCCCCCTCCCCGCCCCGCCCCGCCCCGCCCCGGCCGAGCCAGGACCAAGGCAAAGGCGCCCATGCCCGCCGAGCAGGCCACGCCCCCTGCCGCCCCCGCCCCCAGGCGCCCGGACCCCCGCCCCCGGCAGACTCGCCCCGCCCACGCCCCTCCTCCGTTGCTCTGGAGACCGTGGCTGCCGGCGGGAGGGGCCTAAGGCCTGGAGGTGTAAGACAGTGGTGATGAGGGGGAGAATTCGCCACTCGGGAGTTGTCCCCAGTGGTAGTGCCGGGACACGTGCGGCCACTAGACATCCTGCCGAAACCCACCCAAGGCACTTCCTGGAGCCTGTCGACGGCCAGGAAAACTCACCCGCCGGGCTTAGGGGTTCGCGGGGTTCCCAAATGGACACATCCAGTGCCCGCAAGAGGCCACGGGAAGGAAAGGGGTCGCTGGCCTGCTAGGACCCTGCTGGGTGGGGGCTGTGCTGGAAGAGAACCTCTGCTATGGTGTCGTGGACTGTTGTTTTCTCCTCTAAGTCTGATGAAAAGAAGAGACAGAGGAAGGAAGCTCCAGGAACAAGCAAGCGGCTCCGGTGCGGAAACTCAGAGCCCAAACGACCACCGCTAGGGGCCGGTGTTGGGAAAGAATGGTTCCTTCCTGGGTTCCAAGGCAGTGGGAGGGGCAGGGCCCATTGCAGAGGGGGCTGTGGGGGAGGGGACCCCTGAGCCAGACCTGGGACTGGGCTGAGACCCTCTCTCCATCCGAGAGCGAGAGCTCACCTGGTCCAGGCCAAGAGTCTGCGTTGGGCCAGGCTGCCCCGGTCGGTCCCTCGGAAGAGGGGGCTTCCTCGCCAACCAAAGTCCCCGAGGCCTCGTCAAGGGGGGGCCTACCTAGGGCCGGCGTTGCCCTGCAGGTGTCTCCCACGCCGATGGTCACAGACGTGCTGACTCCCACGGCCGTCACCTCCACCCTTTGGGGACCGGAAAACCTGGCCTTTCCCACAGGTGGCCTGAGGGCTTCTGCCTTGGCTGCCTGCCAGGCCCGGAGAGGCCTGTCTCTCAGAGAGGAGAGGCTCAGAGTCTTCCCCTTCCTCGTCAGTGTCCACTCTTGCTCTGTGTTTCTTCTCTGCGATGAGAGGGGCGGGCCCCTGAGCACCCGGGCGACTCTCAGACATGAGCGTGCCCTTTCTCCTCTCGCCCGACTTTGTGGTACCGTACGAATGAACATTGACCTCTTCTCCGGGTTCGGGGGACCCAAAACGAAGCTGCTTACCTGTTGGGTTGGGAGGCTCTTCAGGGGAAAGCATTTCTGCTCCCTTGAGGCTCACTGCGGTCAATTGGGCTTACAGGTCCGTGTGTTCCGTGTACATTCCGGGACATTGTAAGCAGGCATCGCGACCGTCCAAAGCAGTTGCATGGGTTGTTTTGGCATTGACTCGAGCCACAGCCCCCAGGGTTTGAAACACACACACAAAAGGAAGAACTCATCCTCTGAAGTAGCTTTTGCTCTGCCAGAGCACGCCACGCAGCCAGGCGATTTTCCTATTGGTTGTCGTGCCAAGCTACCATAGCAGGCCATTCCACAGGTATACTGTGCAGAGTTCCAAACGAAAGCAGAGAGCCCCTGTCGCCGAGGCGCAGCTGCCTAGTCGATAAAGCCCCAGGCAATGGTGCTCCTGAGGGCTGCGGGGACAGCCAGGTCTACGCCGGTGGCAGGAGGCTCTGGGCCTCAGTGCCCTGCCAGTGGGCCCTACTTGAGTATACTGTGCTCTTGCAAGGGGTGGAGTCGGTCTCAGGTGGGACCTCCCTCCACAGGCCTCTCCTGTCCCTTTGGCTGAAGCTGAGCCCGGCACTGGGGGTTGGTGCCTGCGCAGGAGCCTTGAATCTCTGGACAGGCCCCGTGCCAGCTGGGACCTGAGCCCCAGCCCAGCTGCCAGCCCTACGCTCAAGTTCCTTGGCCTTGCCCAGGTCAGCTAAGAGGGAGGAGAAGGTGGTCGTCAGCACAGCGGGAAGCAATAGTGCCGACACCTGGCAGCGGGAGAAGCGCCTCCAACAGCCCTGTGGGATCTAAGCCCCCTCTGGCTCCAGCCGCCGGCCCAGCCAGGCCTGTCCCCCCCCCCGCCCCGCCCCACCAAGCCCCGGCCGAGCCAGGACCCAGGAAAAGGCGCCCAAGCCCGCCGAGCAGGCCACGCCCCCTGCCGCCCCCGCCCCCAGGCGCCCGGCCCCCCGCCCCCCGCAGACTCGCCCCACCCACGCCCCGCCTCCGTTGCTCTGGAGACCGTGGCTGCCGGCGGGAGGGGCCTAAGGCCTGGAGGTGTAAGACAGTGGTGATGAGGGGGAGAATTCGCCACTCGGGAGTTGTCCCCAGTGGTAGTGGCGGGACACGTGCGGCCACTAGACTTCCTGCCGAAACCCACCCAAGGCACTTCCCGGAGCCTGTCGACGGCCAGGAAAACTCACCAGCCGGGCTTAGGGGTTCGCGGGGTTCCCAAATGGACACATCCAGTGCCCGCAAGAGGCCACGGGAAGGAACGGGGTCGCTGGCCTGCTAGGACCCTGCTGGGTCGGGGCTGTGCTGGAAGAGTACCTGTGCTATGGTGTCGTGGACTGTTGTTTTCTCCTCTAAGTCTGATGAAAAGAAGAGACAGAGGAAGGAAGCTCCAGGAACAAGCAAGCGGCTCCGGTGCGGAAACTCAGAGCCCAAACGACCACCGCTAGGGGCCGCTGTTGGGAAAGAATGGTTCCTTCCTGGGTTCCAAGGCAGGGGGAGGGGCAGGGCCCCTTGCAGAGGGGGCTGTGGGGGAGGGGACCCCTGAGCCAGACCTGGGACTGGGCTGAGACCCTCTCTCCATCCGAGAGCGAGAGCTCACCTGGTCCAGGCCAAGAGTCTGCGTTGGGCCAGGCTGCCCCGGTCGGTCCCTCGGAAGAGGGGGCTTCCTCGCCAACCAAAGTCCCCGAGGCCTCGTCAAGCGGGGGCCTACCTAGGGCCAGCGTTGCCCTGCAGGTCTCTCCCACGCCGATGGTCACAGACGTGCTGACTCCCACGGCCGTCACCTCCACCCTTTGGGGACCGGAAAACCTGGCCTTTCCCACAGGTGGCCTGAGGGCTTCTGCCTTGGCTGCCTGCCAGGCCCGGAGAGGCCTGTCTCTCAGAGAGGAGAGGCTCAGAGTCTTCCCCTTCCTCGTCAGTGTCCACTCTTGCTCTGTGTTTCTTCTCTGCGATGAGAGGGGCGGGCCCCTGAGCACCCGGGCGACTCTCAGACATGAGCGTGCCCTTTCTCCTCTCGCCCGACTTTGTGGTACCGTACGAATGAACATTGACCTCTTCTCCGGGTTCGGGGGACCCAAAACGAAGCTGCTTACCTGTTGGGATGGGAGGCTCTTCAGGGGAAAGCATTTCTGCTCCCTTGAGGCTCACTGCGGTCAATTGGGCTTACAGGTCCGTGTGTTCCGTGTACATTCCGGGACATTGTAAGCAGGCATCGCGACCGTCCAAAGCAGTTGCATGGGTTGTTTTGGCATTGACTCGAGCCACAGCCCCCAGGGTTTGAAACACACACACAAAAGGAAGAACTCATCCTCTGAAGTAGCTTTTGCTCTGCCAGAGCACGCCACGCAGCCAGGCGATTTTCCTATTGGTTGTCGTGCCAAGCTACCATAGCAGGCCATTCCACAGGTATACTGTGCAGAGTTCCAAACGAAAGCAGAGAGCCCCTGTCGCCGAGGCGCAGCTGCCTAGTCGATAAAGCCCCAGGCACTGGTGCTCCTGAGGGCTGCGGGGACAGCCAGGTCTACGCCGGTGGCAGGAGGCTCTGGGCCTCAGTGCCCTGCCAGTGGGCCCTACTTGAGTATACTGTGCTCTTGCAAGGGGTGGAGTCGGTCTCAGGTGGGACCTCCCTCCACAGGCCTCTCCTGTCCCTTTGGCTGAAGCTGAGCCCGGCACTGGGGGTTGGTGCCTGCGCAGGAGCCTTGAATCTCTGGACAGGCCCCGTGCCAGCTGGGACCTGAGCCCCAGCCCAGCTGCAAGCCCTACGCTCAAGTTCCTTGGCCTTGCCCAGGTCAGCTAAGAGGGAGGAGAAGGTGGTCGTCAGCACAGCGGGAAGCAATAGTGCCGACACCTGGCAGCGGGAGAAGCGCCTCCAACAGCCCTGTGGGATCTAAGCCCCCTCTGGCTCCAGCCGCCGCCCCAGCCAGGCCTGTCCCCCCTCCCCGCCCCGCCCCGCCCCGCCCCGGCCGAGCCAGGACCAAGGCAAAGGCGCCCATGCCCGCCGAGCAGGCCACGCCCCCTGCCGCCCCCGCCCCCAGGCGCCCGGACCCCCGCCCCCGGCAGACTCGCCCCGCCCACGCCCCTCCTCCGTTGCTCTGGAGACCGTGGCTGCCGGCGGGAGGGGCCTAAGGCCTGGAGGTGTAAGACAGTGGTGATGAGGGGGAGAATTCGCCACTCGGGAGTTGTCCCCAGTGGTAGTGCCGGGACACGTGCGGCCACTAGACATCCTGCCGAAACCCACCCAAGGCACTTCCTGGAGCCTGTCGACGGCCAGGAAAACTCACCCGCCGGGCTTAGGGGTTCGCGGGGTTCCCAAATGGACACATCCAGTGCCCGCAAGAGGCCACGGGAAGGAAAGGGGTCGCTGGCCTGCTAGGACCCTGCTGGGTGGGGGCTGTGCTGGAAGAGAACCTCTGCTATGGTGTCGTGGACTGTTGTTTTCTCCTCTAAGTCTGATGAAAAGAAGAGACAGAGGAAGGAAGCTCCAGGAACAAGCAAGCGGCTCCGGTGCGGAAACTCAGAGCCCAAACGACCACCGCTAGGGGCCGCTGTTGGGAAAGAATGGTTCCTTCCTGGGTTCCAAGGCAGTGGGAGGGGCAGGGCCCATTGCAGAGGGGGCTGTGGGGGAGGGGACCCCTGAGCCAGACCTGGGACTGGGCTGAGACCCTCTCTCCATCCGAGAGCGAGAGCTCACCTGGTCCAGGCCAAGAGTCTGCGTTGGGCCAGGCTGCCCCGGTCGGTCCCTCGGAAGAGGGGGCTTCCTCGCCAACCAAAGTCCCCGAGGCCTCGTCAAGGGGGGGCCTACCTAGGGCCGGCGTTGCCCTGCAGGTGTCTCCCACGCCGATGGTCACAGACGTGCTGACTCCCACGGCCGTCACCTCCACCCTTTGGGGACCGGAAAACCTGGCCTTTCCCACAGGTGGCCTGAGGGCTTCTGCCTTGGCTGCCTGCCAGGCCCGGAGAGGCCTGTCTCTCAGAGAGGAGAGGCTCAGAGTCTTCCCCTTCCTCGTCAGTGTCCACTCTTGCTCTGTGTTTCTTCTCTGCGATGAGAGGGGCGGGCCCCTGAGCACCCGGGCGACTCTCAGACATGAGCGTGCCCTTTCTCCTCTCGCCCGACTTTGTGGTACCGTACGAATGAACATTGACCTCTTCTCCGGGTTCGGGGGACCCAAAACGAAGCTGCTTACCTGTTGGGTTGGGAGGCTCTTCAGGGGAAAGCATTTCTGCTCCCTTGAGGCTCACTGCGGTCAATTGGGCTTACAGGTCCGTGTGTTCCGTGTACATTCCGGGACATTGTAAGCAGGCATCGCGACCGTCCAAAGCAGTTGCATGGGTTGTTTTGGCATTGACTCGAGCCACAGCCCCCAGGGTTTGAAACACACACACAAAAGGAAGAACTCATCCTCTGAAGTAGCTTTTGCTCTGCCAGAGCACGCCACGCAGCCAGGCGATTTTCCTATTGGTTGTCGTGCCAAGCTACCATAGCAGGCCATTCCACAGGTATACTGTGCAGAGTTCCAAACGAAAGCAGAGAGCCCCTGTCGCCGAGGCGCAGCTGCCTAGTCGATAAAGCCCCAGGCAATGGTGCTCCTGAGGGCTGCGGGGACAGCCAGGTCTACGCCGGTGGCAGGAGGCTCTGGGCCTCAGTGCCCTGCCAGTGGGCCCTACTTGAGTATACTGTGCTCTTGCAAGGGGTGGAGTCGGTCTCAGGTGGGACCTCCCTCCACAGGCCTCTCCTGTCCCTTTGGCTGAAGCTGAGCCCGGCACTGGGGGTTGGTGCCTGCGCAGGAGCCTTGAATCTCTGGACAGGCCCCGTGCCAGCTGGGACCTGAGCCCCAGCCCAGCTGCAAGCCCTACGCTCAAGTTCCTTGGCCTTGCCCAGGTCAGCTAAGAGGGAGGAGAAGGTGGTCGTCAGCACAGCGGGAAGCAATAGTGCCGACACCTGGCAGCGGGAGAAGCGCCTCCAACAGCCCTGTGGGATCTAAGCCCCCTCTGGCTCCAGCCGCCGGCCCAGCCAGGCCTGTCCCCCCCCCCGCCCCGCCCCACCAAGCCCCGGCCGAGCCAGGACCCAGGAAAAGGCGCCCAAGCCCGCCGAGCAGGCCACGCCCCCTGCCGCCCCCGCCCCCAGGCGCCCGGCCCCCCGCCCCCCGCAGACTCGCCCCACCCACGCCCCGCCTCCGTTGCTCTGGAGACCGTGGCTGCCGGCGGGAGGGGCCTAAGGCCTGGAGGTGTAAGACAGTGGTGATGAGGGGGAGAATTCGCCACTCGGGAGTTGTCCCCAGTGGTAGTGGCGGGACACGTGCGGCCACTAGACATCCTGCCGAAACCCACCCAAGGCACTTCCCGGAGCCTGTCGACGGCCAGGAAAACTCACCAGCCGGGCTTAGGGGTTCGCGGGGTTCCCAAATGGACACATCCAGTGCCCGCAAGAGGCCACGGGAAGGAACGGGGTCGCTGGCCTGCTAGGACCCTGCTGGGTCGGGGCTGTGCTGGAAGAGTACCTGTGCTATGGTGTCGTGGACTGTTGTTTTCTCCTCTAAGTCTGATGAAAAGAAGAGACAGAGGAAGGAAGCTCCAGGAACAAGCAAGCGGCTCCGGTGCGGAAACTCAGAGCCCAAACGACCACCGCTAGGGGCCGCTGTTGGGAAAGAATGGTTCCTTCCTGGGTTCCAAGGCAGGGGGAGGGGCAGGGCCCCTTGCAGAGGGGGCTGTGGGGGAGGGGACCCCTGAGCCAGACCTGGGACTGGGCTGAGACCCTCTCTCCATCCGAGAGCGAGAGCTCACCTGGTCCAGGCCAAGAGTCTGCGTTGGGCCAGGCTGCCCCGGTCGGTCCCTCGGAAGAGGGGGCTTCCTCGCCAACCAAAGTCCCCGAGGCCTCGTCAAGCGGGGGCCTACCTAGGGCCAGCGTTGCCCTGCAGGTCTCTCCCACGCCGATGGTCACAGACGTGCTGACTCCCACGGCCGTCACCTCCACCCTTTGGGGACCGGAAAACCTGGCCTTTCCCACAGGTGGCCTGAGGGCTTCTGCCTTGGCTGCCTGCCAGGCCCGGAGAGGCCTGTCTCTCAGAGAGGAGAGGCTCAGAGTCTTCCCCTTCCTCGTCAGTGTCCACTCTTGCTCTGTGTTTCTTCTCTGCGATGAGAGGGGCGGGCCCCTGAGCACCCGGGCGACTCTCAGACATGAGCGTGCCCTTTCTCCTCTCGCCCGACTTTGTGGTACCGTACGAATGAACATTGACCTCTTCTCCGGGTTCGGGGGACCCAAAACGAAGCTGCTTACCTGTTGGGATGGGAGGCTCTTCAGGGGAAAGCATTTCTGCTCCCTTGAGGCTCACTGCGGTCAATTGGGCTTACAGGTCCGTGTGTTCCGTGTACATTCCGGGACATTGTAAGCAGGCATCGCGACCGTCCAAAGCAGTTGCATGGGTTGTTTTGGCATTGACTCGAGCCACAGCCCCCAGGGTTTGAAACACACACACAAAAGGAAGAACTCATCCTCTGAAGTAGCTTTTGCTCTGCCAGAGAACGCCACGCAGCCAGGCGATTTTCCTATTGGTTGTCGTGCCAAGCTACCATAGCAGGCCATTCCACAGGTATACTGTGCAGAGTTCCAAACGAAAGCAGAGAGCCCCTGTCGCCGAGGCGCAGCTGCCTAGTCGATAAAGCCCCAGGCAATGGTGCTCCTGAGGGCTGCGGGGACAGCCAGGTCTACGCCGGTGGCAGGAGGCTCTGGGCCTCAGTGCCCTGCCAGTGGGCCCTACTTGAGTATACTGTGCTCTTGCAAGGGGTGGAGTCGGTCTCAGGTGGGACCTCCCTCCACAGGCCTCTCCTGTCCCTTTGGCTGAAGCTGAGCCCGGCACTGGGGGTTGGTGCCTGCGCAGGAGCCTTGAATCTCTGGACAGGCCCCGTGCCAGCTGGGACCTGAGCCCCAGCCCAGCTGCAAGCCCTACGCTCAAGTTCCTTGGCCTTGCCCAGGTCAGCTAAGAGGGAGGAGAAGGTGGTCGTCAGCACAGCGGGAAGCAATAGTGCCGACACCTGGCAGCGGGAGAAGCGCCTCCAACAGCCCTGTGGGATCTAAGCCCCCTCTGGCTCCAGCCGCCGGCCCAGCCAGGCCTGTCCCCCCCCCCCGCCCCGCCCCACCAAGCCCCGGCCGAGCCAGGACCCAGGAAAAGGCGCCCAAGCCCGCCGAGCAGGCCACGCCCCCTGCCGCCCCCGCCCCCAGGCGCCCGGCCCCCCGCCCCCCGCAGACTCGCCCCACCCACGCCCCGCCTCCGTTGCTCTGGAGACCGTGGCTGCCGGCGGGAGGGGCCTAAGGCCTGGAGGTGTAAGACAGTGGTGATGAGGGGGAGAATTCGCCACTCGGGAGTTGTCCCCAGTGGTAGTGGCGGGACACGTGCGGCCACTAGACATCCTGCCGAAACCCACCCAAGGCACTTCCCGGAGCCTGTCGACGGCCAGGAAAACTCACCAGCCGGGCTTAGGGGTTCGCGGGGTTCCCAAATGGACACATCCAGTGCCCGCAAGAGGCCACGGGAAGGAACGGGGTCGCTGGCCTGCTAGGACCCTGCTGGGTCGGGGCTGTGCTGGAAGAGTACCTGTGCTATGGTGTCGTGGACTGTTGTTTTCTCCTCTAAGTCTGATGAAAAGAAGAGACAGAGGAAGGAAGCTCCAGGAACAAGCAAGCGGCTCCGGTGCGGAAACTCAGAGCCCAAACGACCACCGCTAGGGGCCGCTGTTGGGAAAGAATGGTTCCTTCCTGGGTTCCAAGGCAGGGGGAGGGGCAGGGCCCCTTGCAGAGGGGGCTGTGGGGGAGGGGACCCCTGAGCCAGACCTGGGACTGGGCTGAGACCCTCTCTCCATCCGAGAGCGAGAGCTCACCTGGTCCAGGCCAAGAGTCTGCGTTGGGCCAGGCTGCCCCGGTCGGTCCCTCGGAAGAGGGGGCTTCCTCGCCAACCAAAGTCCCCGAGGCCTCGTCAAGCGGGGGCCTACCTAGGGCCAGCGTTGCCCTGCAGGTCTCTCCCACGCCGATGGTCACAGACGTGCTGACTCCCACGGCCGTCACCTCCACCCTTTGGGGACCGGAAAACCTGGCCTTTCCCACAGGTGGCCTGAGGGCTTCTGCCTTGGCTGCCTGCCAGGCCCGGAGAGGCCTGTCTCTCAGAGAGGAGAGGCTCAGAGTCTTCCCCTTCCTCGTCAGTGTCCACTCTTGCTCTGTGTTTCTTCTCTGCGATTAGAGGGGCGGGCCCCTGAGCACCCGGGCGACTCTCAGACATGAGCGTGCCCTTTCTCCTCTCGCCCGACTTTGTGGTACCGTACGAATGAACATTGACCTCTTCTCCGGGTTCGGGGGACCCAAAACGAAGCTGCTTACCTGTTGGGATGGGAGGCTCTTCAGGGGAAAGCATTTCTGCTCCCTTGAGGCTCACTGCGGTCAATTGGGCTTACAGGTCCGTGTGTTCCGTGTACATTCCGGGACATTGTAAGCAGGCATCGCGACCGTCCAAAGCAGTTGCATGGGTTGTTTTGGCATTGACTCGAGCCACAGCCCCCAGGGTTTGAAACACACACACAAAAGGAAGAACTCATCCTCTGAAGTAGCTTTTGCTCTGCCAGAGCACGCCACGCAGCCAGGCGATTTTCCTATTGGTTGTCGTGCCAAGCTACCATAGCAGGCCATTCCACAGGTATACTGTGCAGAGTTCCAAACGAAAGCAGAGAGCCCCTGTCGCCGAGGCGCAGCTGCCTAGTCGATAAAGCCCCAGGCACTGGTGCTCCTGAGGGCTGCGGGGACAGCCAGGTCTACGCCGGTGGCAGGAGGCTCTGGGCCTCAGTGCCCTGCCAGTGGGCCCTACTTGAGTATACTGTGCTCTTGCAAGGGGTGGAGTCGGTCTCAGGTGGGACCTCCCTCCACAGGCCTCTCCTGTCCCTTTGGCTGAAGCTGAGCCCGGCACTGGGGGTTGGTGCCTGCGCAGGAGCCTTGAATCTCTGGACAGGCCCCGTGCCAGCTGGGACCTGAGCCCCAGCCCAGCTGCAAGCCCTACGCTCAAGTTCCTTGGCCTTGCCCAGGTCAGCTAAGAGGGAGGAGAAGGTGGTCGTCAGCACAGCGGGAAGCAATAGTGCCGACACCTGGCAGCGGGAGAAGCGCCTCCAACAGCCCTGTGGGATCTAAGCCCCCTCTGGCTCCAGCCCCCGCCCCAGCCAGGCCTGTCCCCCCCCCCGCCCCGCCCCACCAAGCCCCGGCCGAGCCAGGACCCAGGAAAAGGCGCCCAAGCCCGCCGAGCAGGCCACGCCCCCTGCCGCCCCCGCCCCCAGGCGCCCGGCCCCCCGCCCCCCGCAGACTCGCCCCACCCACGCCCCGCCTCCGTTGCTCTGGAGACCGTGGCTGCCGGCGGGAGGGGCCTAAGGCCTGGAGGTGTAAGACAGTGGTGATGAGGGGGAGAATTCGCCACTCGGGGGTTGTCCCCAGTGGTAGTGGCGGGACACGTGCGGCCACTAGACATCCTGCCGAAACCCACCCAAGGCACTTCCCGGAGCCTGTCGACGGCCAGGAAAACTCACCCGCCGGGCTTAGGGGTTCGCGGGGTTCCCAAATGGACACATCCAGTGCCCGCAAGAGGCCACGGGAAGGAACGGGGTCGCTGGCCTGCTAGGACCCTGCTGGGTCGGGGCTGTGCTGGAAGAGTACCTGTGCTATGGTGTCGTGGACTGTTGTTTTCTCCTCTAAGTCTGATGAAAAGAAGAGACAGAGGAAGGAAGCTCCAGGAACAAGCAAGCGGCTCCGGTGCGGAAACTCAGAGCCCAAACGACCACCGCTAGGGGCCGCTGTTGGGAAAGAATGGTTCCTTCCTGGGTTCCAAGGCAGGGGGAGGGGCAGGGCCCCTTGCAGAGGGGGCTGTGGGGGAGGGGACCCCTGAGCCAGACCTGGGACTGGGCTGAGACCCTCTCTCCATCCGAGAGCGAGAGCTCACCTGGTCCAGGCCAAGAGTCTGCGTTGGGCCAGGCTGCCCCGGTCGGTCCCTCGGAAGAGGGGGCTTCCTCGCCAACCAAAGTCCCCGAGGCCTCGTCAAGCGGGGGCCTACCTAGGGCCGGCGTTGCCCTGCAGGTGTCTCCCACGCCGATGGTCACAGACGTGCTGACTCCCACGGCCGTCACCTCCACCGTTTTGGGACCGGAAAACCGGGCCTTTCCCACAGGTGGCCTGAGGGCTTCTGCCTTGGCGGCCTGCCAGGCCCGGAGAGGCCTGTCTCTCAGAGAGGAGAGGCTCAGAGTCTTCCCCTTCCTCGTCAGTGTCCACTCTTGCTCTGTGTTTCTACTCTGGGATGAGAGGGCCGGGCCCCTGAGCACCCGGGCGACTCTCAGACATGAGCGTGCCCTTTCTCCTCTCGCCCGACTTTGTGGTACCGTACGAATGAACATTGATCTCTTCTCCAGGTTCGGGGGACCCAAAACGAAGCTGCTTACCTGTTGGGTTGGGAGGCTTTTCAGGGGAAAGCATTTCTGCTCCCTTGAGGCTCACTGCGGTCAATTGGGCTTACAGGTCCGTGTGTTCCGTGTACATTCCGGGACATTGTAAGCAGGCATCGCGACCGTCCAAAGCAGTTGCATGGGTTGTTTTGGCATTGACTCGAGCCACAGCCCCCAGGGTTTGAAACACACACACAAAAGGAAGAACTCATCCTCTGAAGTAGCTTTTGCTCTGCCAGAGCACGCCACGCAGCCAGGCGATTTTCCTATTGGTTGTCGTGCCAAGCTACCATAGCAGGCCATTCCACAGGTATACTGTGCAGAGTTCCAAACGAAAGCAGAGAGCCCCTGTCGCCGAGGCGCAGCTGCCTAGTCGATAAAGCCCCAGGCACTGGTGCTCCTGAGGGCTGCGGGGACAGCCAGGTCTACGCCGGTGGCAGGAGGCTCTGGGCCTCAGTGCCCTGCCAGTGGGCCCTACTTGAGTATACTGTGCTCTTGCAAGGGGTGGAGTCGGTCTCAGGTGGGACCTCCCTCCACAGGCCTCTCCTGTCCCTTTGGCTGAAGCTGAGCCCGGCACTGGGGGTTGGTGCCTGCGCAGGAGCCTTGAATCTCTGGACAGGCCCCGTGCCAGCTGGGACCTGAGCCCCAGCCCAGCTGCAAGCCCTACGCTCAAGTTCCTTGGCCTTGCCCAGGTCAGCTAAGAGGGAGGAGAAGGTGGTCGTCAGCACAGCGGGAAGCAATAGTGCCGACACCTGGCAGCGGGAGAAGCGCCTCCAACAGCCCTGTGGGATCTAAGCCCCCTCTGGCTCCAGCCGCCGCCCCAGCCAGGCCTGTCCCCCCTCCCCGCCCCGCCCCGCCCCGCCCCGGCCGAGCCAGGACCAAGGCAAAGGCGCCCATGCCCGCCGAGCAGGCCACGCCCCCTGCCGCCCCCGCCCCCAGGCGCCCGGACCCCCGCCCCCGGCAGACTCGCCCCGCCCACGCCCCTCCTCCGTTGCTCTGGAGACCGTGGCTGCCGGCGGGAGGGGCCTAAGGCCTGGAGGTGTAAGACAGTGGTGATGAGGGGGAGAATTCGCCACTCGGGAGTTGTCCCCAGTGGTAGTGCCGGGACACGTGCGGCCACTAGACATCCTGCCGAAACCCACCCAAGGCACTTCCTGGAGCCTGTCGACGGCCAGGAAAACTCACCCGCCGGGCTTAGGGGTTCGCGGGGTTCCCAAATGGACACATCCAGTGCCCGCAAGAGGCCACGGGAAGGAAAGGGGTCGCTGGCCTGCTAGGACCCTGCTGGGTGGGGGCTGTGCTGGAAGAGAACCTCTGCTATGGTGTCGTGGACTGTTGTTTTCTCCTCTAAGTCTGATGAAAAGAAGAGACAGAGGAAGGAAGCTCCAGGAACAAGCAAGCGGCTCCGGTGCGGAAACTCAGAGCCCAAACGACCACCGCTAGGGGCCGCTGTTGGGAAAGAATGGTTCCTTCCTGGGTTCCAAGGCAGTGGGAGGGGCAGGGCCCATTGCAGAGGGGGCTGTGGGGGAGGGGACCCCTGAGCCAGACCTGGGACTGGGCTGAGACCCTCTCTCCATCCGAGAGCGAGAGCTCACCTGGTCCAGGCCAAGAGTCTGCGTTGGGCCAGGCTGCCCCGGTCGGTCCCTCGGAAGAGGGGGCTTCCTCGCCAACCAAAGTCCCCGAGGCCTCGTCAAGGGGGGGCCTACCTAGGGCCGGCGTTGCCCTGCAGGTGTCTCCCACGCCGATGGTCACAGACGTGCTGACTCCCACGGCCGTCACCTCCACCGTTTTGGGACCGGAAAACCTGGCCTTTCCCACAGGTGGCCTGAGGGCTTCTGCCTTGGCTGCCTGCCAGGCCCGGAGAGGCCTGTCTCTCAGAGAGGAGAGGCTCAGAGTCTTCCCCTTCCTCGTCAGTGTCCACTCTTGCTCTGTGTTTCTTCTCTGCGATGAGAGGGGCGGGCCCCTGAGCACCCGGGCGACTCTCAGACATGAGCGTGCCCTTTCTCCTCTCGCCCGACTTTGTGGTACCGTACGAATGAACATTGACCTCTTCTCCGGGTTCGGGGGACCCAAAACGAAGCTGCTTACCTGTTGGGTTGGGAGGCTCTTCAGGGGAAAGCATTTCTGCTCCCTTGAGGCTCACTGCGGTCAATTGGGCTTACAGGTCCGTGTGTTCCGTGTACATTCCGGGACATTGTAAGCAGGCATCGCGACCGTCCAAAGCAGTTGCATGGGTTGTTTTGGCATTGACTCGAGCCACAGCCCCCAGGGTTTGAAACACACACACAAAAGGAAGAACTCATCCTCTGAAGTAGCTTTTGCTCTGCCAGAGCACGCCACGCAGCCAGGCGATTTTCCTATTGGTTGTCGTGCCAAGCTACCATAGCAGGCCATTCCACAGGTATACTGTGCAGAGTTCCAAACGAAAGCAGAGAGCCCCTGTCGCCGAGGCGCAGCTGCCTAGTCGATAAAGCCCCAGGCAATGGTGCTCCTGAGGGCTGCGGGGACAGCCAGGTCTACGCCGGTGGCAGGAGGCTCTGGGCCTCAGTGCCCTGCCAGTGGGCCCTACTTGAGTATACTGTGCTCTTGCAAGGGGTGGAGTCGGTCTCAGGTGGGACCTCCCTCCACAGGCCTCTCCTGTCCCTTTGGCTGAAGCTGAGCCCGGCACTGGGGGTTGGTGCCTGCGCAGGAGCCTTGAATCTCTGGACAGGCCCCGTGCCAGCTGGGACCTGAGCCCCAGCCCAGCTGCAAGCCCTACGCTCAAGTTCCTTGGCCTTGCCCAGGTCAGCTAAGAGGGAGGAGAAGGTGGTCGTCAGCACAGCGGGAAGCAATAGTGCCGACACCTGGCAGCGGGAGAAGCGCCTCCAACAGCCCTGTGGGATCTAAGCCCCCTCTGGCTCCAGCCGCCGCCCCAGCCAGGCCTGTCCCCCCCCCCGCCCCGCCCCACCAAGCCCCGGCCGAGCCAGGACCCAGGAAAAGGCGCCCAAGCCCGCCGAGCAGGCCACGCCCCCTGCCGCCCCCGCCCCCAGGCGCCCGGCCCCCCGCCCCCCGCAGACTCGCCCCACCCACGCCCCGCCTCCGTTGCTCTGGAGACCGTGGCTGCCGGCGGGAGGGGCCTAAGGCCTGGAGGTGTAAGACAGTGGTGATGAGGGGGAGAATTCGCCACTCGGGAGTTGTCCCCAGTGGTAGTGGCGGGACACGTGCGGCCACTAGACATCCTGCCGAAACCCACCCAAGGCACTTCCCGGAGCCTGTCGACGGCCAGGAAAACTCACCCGCCGGGCTTAGGGGTTCGCGGGGTTCCCAAATGGACACATCCAGTGCCCGCAAGAGGCCACGGGAAGGAACGGGGTCGCTGGCCTGCTAGGACCCTGCTGGGTCGGGGCTGTGCTGGAAGAGTACCTGTGCTATGGTGTCGTGGACTGTTGTTTTCTCCTCTAAGTCTGATGAAAAGAAGAGACAGAGGAAGGAAGCTCCAGGAACAAGCAAGCGGCTCCGGTGCGGAAACTCAGAGCCCAAACGACCACCGCTAGGGGCCGCTGTTGGGAAAGAATGGTTCCTTCCTGGGTTCCAAGGCAGGGGGAGGGGCAGGGCCCCTTGCAGAGGGGGCTGTGGGGGAGGGGACCCCTGAGCCAGACCTGGGACTGGGCTGAGACCCTCTCTCCATCCGAGAGCGAGAGCTCACCTGGTCCAGGCCAAGAGTCTGTGTTGGGCCAGGCTGCCCCGGTCGGTCCCTCGGAAGAGGGGGCTTCCTCGCCAACCAAAGTCCCCGAGGCCTCGTCAAGCGGGGGCCTACCTAGGGCCGGCGTTGCCCTGCAGGTGTCTCCCACGCCGATGGTCACAGACGTGCTGACTCCCACGGCCGTCACCTCCACCGTTTTGGGACCGGAAAACCGGGCCTTTCCCACAGGTGGCCTGAGGGCTTCTGCCTTGGCGGCCTGCCAGGCCCGGAGAGGCCTGTCTCTCAGAGAGGAGAGGCTCAGAGTCTTCCCCTTCCTCGTCAGTGTCCACTCTTGCTCTGTGTTTCTACTCTGGGATGAGAGGGCCGGGCCCCTGAGCACCCGGGCGACTCTCAGACATGAGCGTGCCCTTTCTCCTCTCGCCCGACTTTGTGGTACCGTACGAATGAACATTGATCTCTTCTCCGGGTTCGGGGGACCCAAAACGAAGCTGCTTACCTGTTCGGTTGGGAGGCTTTTCAGGGGAAAGCATTTCTGCTCCCTTGAGGCTCACTGCGGTCAATTGGGCTTACAGGTCCGTGTGTTCCGTGTACATTCCGGGACATTGTAAGCAGGCATCGCGACCGTCCAAAGCAGTTGCATGGGTTGTTTTGGCATTGACTCGAGCCACAGCCCCCAGGGTTTGAAACACACACACAAAAGGAAGAACTCATCCTCTGAAGTAGCTTTTGCTCTGCCAGAGCACGCCACGCAGCCAGGCGATTTTCCTATTGGTTGTCGTGCCAAGCTACCATAGCAGGCCATTCCACAGGTATACTGTGCAGAGTTCCAAACGAAAGCAGAGAGCCCCTGTCGCCGAGGCGCAGCTGCCTAGTCGATAAAGCCCCAGGCACTGGTGCTCCTGAGGGCTGCGGGGACAGCCAGGTCTACGCCGGTGGCAGGAGGCTCTGGGCCTCAGTGCCCTGCCAGTGGGCCCTACTTGAGTATACTGTGCTCTTGCAAGGGGTGGAGTCGGTCTCAGGTGGGACCTCCCTCCACAGGCCTCTCCTGTCCCTTTGGCTGAAGCTGAGCCCGGCACTGGGGGTTGGTGCCTGCGCAGGAGCCTTGAATCTCTGGACAGGCCCCGTGCCAGCTGGGACCTGAGCCCCAGCCCAGCTGCAAGCCCTACGCTCAAGTTCCTTGGCCTTGCCCAGGTCAGCTAAGAGGGAGGAGAAGGTGGTCGTCAGCACAGCGGGAAGCAATAGTGCCGACACCTGGCAGCGGGAGAAGCGCCTCCAACAGCCCTGTGGGATCTAAGCCCCCTCTGGCTCCAGCCGCCGGCCCAGCCAGGCCTGTCCCCCCCCCCGCCCCGCCCCACCAAGCCCCGGCCGAGCCAGGACCCAGGAAAAGGCGCCCAAGCCCGCCGAGCAGGCCACGCCCCCTGCCGCCCCCGCCCCCCGCAGACTCGCCCCGCCCACGCCCCGCCTCCGTTGCTCTGGAGACCGTGGCTGCCGGCGGGAGGGGCCTAAGGCCTGGAGGTGTAAGACAGTGGTGATGAGGGGGAGAATTCGCCACTCGGGAGTTGTCCCCAGTGGTAGTGGCGGGACACGTGCGGCCACTAGACATCCTGCCGAAACCCACCCAAGGCACTTCCCGGAGCCTGTCGACGGCCAGGAAAACTCACCAGCCGGGCTTAGGGGTTCGCGGGGTTCCCAAATGGACACATCCAGTGCCCGCAAGAGGCCACGGGAAGGAACGGGGTCGCTGGCCTGCTAGGACCCTGCTGGGTCGGGGCTGTGCTGGAAGAGTACCTGTGCTATGGTGTCGTGGACTGTTGTTTTCTCCTCTAAGTCTGATGAAAAGAAGAGACAGAGGAAGGAAGCTCCAGGAACAAGCAAGCGGCTCCGGTGCGGAAACTCAGAGCCCAAACGACCACCGCTAGGGGCCGCTGTTGGGAAAGAATGGTTCCTTCCTGGGTTCCAAGGCAGGGGGAGGGGCAGGGCCCCTTGCAGAGGGGGCTGTGGGGGAGGGGACCCCTGAGCCAGACCTGGGACTGGGCTGAGATCCTCTCTCCATCCGAGAGCGAGAGCTCACCTGGTCCAGGCCAAGAGTCTGCGTTGGGCCAGGCTGCCCCGGTCGGTCCCTCGGAAGAGGGGGCTTCCTCGCCAACCAAAGTCCCCGAGGCCTCGTCAAGCGGGGGCCTACCTAGGGCCGGCGTTGCCCTGCAGGTCTCTCCCACGCCGATGGTCACAGACGTGCTGACTCCCACGGCCGTCACCTCCACCGTTTTGGGACCGGAAAACCTGGCCTTTCCCACAGGTGGCCTGAGGGCTTCTGCCTTGGCGGCCTGCCAGGCCCGGAGAGGCCTGTCTCTCAGAGAGGAGAGGCTCAGAGTCTTCCCCTTCCTCGTCAGTGTCCACTCTTGCTCTGTGTTTCTACTCTGGGATGAGAGGGCCGGGCCCCTGAGCACCCGGGCGACTCTCAGACATGAGCGTGCCCTTTCTCCTCTCGCCCGACTTTGTGGTACCGTACGAATGAACATTGATCTCTTCTCCGGGTTCGGGGGACCCAAAACGAAGCTGCTTACCTGTTGGGTTGGGAGGCTTTTCAGGGGAAAGCATTTCTGCTCCCTTGAGGCTCACTGCGGTCAATTGGGCTTACAGGTCCGTGTGTTCCGTGTACATTCCGGGACATTGTAAGCAGGCATCGCGACCGTCCAAAGCAGTTGCATGGGTTGTTTTGGCATTGACTCGAGCCACAGCCCCCAGGGTTTGAAACACACACACAAAAGGAAGAACTCATCCTCTGAAGTAGCTTTTGCTCTGCCAGAGCACGCCACGCAGCCAGGCGATTTTCCTATTGGTTGTCGTGCCAAGCTACCATAGCAGGCCATTCCACAGGTATACTGTGCAGAGTTCCAAACGAAAGCAGAGAGCCCCTGTCGCCGAGGCGCAGCTGCCTAGTCGATAAAGCCCCAGGCACTGGTGCTCCTGAGGGCTGCGGGGACAGCCAGGTCTACGCCGGTGGCAGGAGGCTCTGGGCCTCAGTGCCCTGCCAGTGGGCCCTACTTGAGTATACTGTGCTCTTGCAAGGGGTGGAGTCGGTCTCAGGTGGGACCTCCCTCCACAGGCCTCTCCTGTCCCTTTGGCTGAAGCTGAGCCCGGCACTGGGGGTTGGTGCCTGCGCAGGAGCCTTGAATCTCTGGACAGGCCCCGTGCCAGCTGGGACCTGAGCCCCAGCCCAGCTGCAAGCCCTACGCTCAAGTTCCTTGGCCTTGCCCAGGTCAGCTAAGAGGGAGGAGAAGGTGGTCGTCAGCACAGCGGGAAGCAATAGTGCCGACACCTGGCAGCGGGAGAAGCGCCTCCAACAGCCCTGTGGGATCTAAGCCCCCTCTGGCTCCAGCCGCCGCCCAAGCCAGGCCTGTCCCCCCTCCCCGCCCCGCCCCGCCCCGCCCCGGCCGAGCCAGGACCAAGGCAAAGGCGCCCAAGCCCGCCGAGCAGGCCACGCCCCCTGCCGCCCCCGCCCCCAGGCGCCCGGACCCCCGCCCCTGGCAGACTCGCCCCGCCCACGCCCCGCCTCCGTTGCTCTGGAGACCGTGGCTGCCGGCGGGAGGGGCCTAAGGCCTGGAGGTGTAAGACAGTGGTGATGAGGGGGAGAATTCGCCACTCGGGAGTTGTCCCCAGTGGTAGTGCCGGGACACGTGCGGCCACTAGACATCCTGCCGAAACCCACCCAAGGCACTTCCTGGAGCCTGTCGACGGCCAGGAAAACTCACCCGCCGGGCTTAGGGGTTCGCGGGGTTCCCAAATGGACACATCCAGTACCCGCAAGAGGCCACGGGAAGGAAAGGGGTCGCTGGCCTGCTAGGACCCTGCTGGGTGGGGGCTGTGCTGGAAGAGAACCTCTGCTATGGTGTCGTGGACTGTTGTTTTCTCCTCTAAGTCTGATGAAAAGAAGAGACAGAGGAAGGAAGCTCCAGGAACAAGCAAGCGGCTCCGGTGCGGAAACTCAGAGCCCAAACGACCACCGCTAGGGGCCGCTGTTGGGAAAGAATGGTTCCTTCCTGGGTTCCAAGGCAGGGGGAGGGGCAGGGCCCCTTGCAGAGGGGGCTGTGGGGGAGGGGACCCCTGAGCCAGACCTGGGACTGGGCTGAGACCCTCTCTCCATCCGAGAGCGAGAGCTCACCTGGTCCAGGCCAAGAGTCTGCGTTGGGCCAGGCTGCCCCGGTCGGTCCCTCGGAAGAGGGGGCTTCCTCGCCAACCAAAGTCCCCGAGGCCTCGTCAAGCGGGGGCCTACCTAGGGCCAGCGTTGCCCTGCAGGTCTCTCCCACGCCGATGGTCACAGACGTGCTGACTCCCACGGCCGTCACCTCCACCCTTTGGGGACCGGAAAACCTGGCCTTTCCCACAGGTGGCCTGAGGGCTTCTGCCTTGGCTGCCTGCCAGGCCCGGAGAGGCCTGTCTCTCAGAGAGGAGAGGCTCAGAGTCTTCCCCTTCCTCGTCAGTGTCCACTCTTGCTCTGTGTTTCTTCTCTGCGATTAGAGGGGCGGGCCCCTGAGCACCCGGGCGACTCTCAGACATGAGCGTGCCCTTTCTCCTCTCGCCCGACTTTGTGGTACCGTACGAATGAACATTGACCTCTTCTCCGGGTTCGGGGGACCCAAAACGAAGCTGCTTACCTGTTGGGATGGGAGGCTCTTCAGGGGAAAGCATTTCTGCTCCCTTGAGGCTCACTGCGGTCAATTGGGCTTACAGGTCCGTGTGTTCCGTGTACATTCCGGGACATTGTAAGCAGGCATCGCGACCGTCCAAAGCAGTTGCATGGGTTGTTTTGGCATTGACTCGAGCCACAGCCCCCAGGGTTTGAAACACACACACAAAAGGAAGAACTCATCCTCTGAAGTAGCTTTTGCTCTGCCAGAGCACGCCACGCAGCCAGGCGATTTTCCTATTGGTTGTCGTGCCAAGCTACCATAGCAGGCCATTCCACAGGTATACTGTGCAGAGTTCCAAACGAAAGCAGAGAGCCCCTGTCGCCGAGGCGCAGCTGCCTAGTCGATAAAGCCCCAGGCACTGGTGCTCCTGAGGGCTGCGGGGACAGCCAGGTCTACGCCGGTGGCAGGAGGCTCTGGGCCTCAGTGCCCTGCCAGTGGGCCCTACTTGACTATACTGTGCTCTTGCAAGGGGTGGAGTCGGTCTCAGGTGGGACCTCCCTCCACAGGCCTCTCCTGTCCCTTTGGCTGAAGCTGAGCCCGGCACTGGGGGTTGGTGCCTGCGCAGGAGCCTTGAATCTCTGGACAGGCCCCGTGCCAGCTGGGACCTGAGCCCCAGCCCAGCTGCAAGCCCTACGCTCAAGTTCCTTGGCCTTGCCCAGGTCAGCTAAGAGGGAGGAGAAGGTGGTCGTCAGCACAGCGGGAAGCAATAGTGCCGACACCTGGCAGCGGGAGAAGCGCCTCCAACAGCCCTGTGGGATCTAAGCCCCCTCTGGCTCCAGCCGCCGGCCCAGCCAGGCCTGTCCCCCCCCCCCGCCCCGCCCCACCAAGCCCCGGCCGAGCCAGGACCCAGGAAAAGGCGCCCAAGCCCGCCGAGCAGGCCACGCCCCCTGCCGCCCCCGCCCCCAGGCGCCCGGCCCCCCGCCCCCCGCAGACTCGCCCCACCCACGCCCCGCCTCCGTTGCTCTGGAGACCGTGGCTGCCGGCGGGAGGGGCCTAAGGCCTGGAGGTGTAAGACAGTGGTGATGAGGGGGAGAATTCGCCACTCGGGAGTTGTCCCCAGTGGTAGTGGCGGGACACGTGCGGCCACTAGACATCCTGCCGAAACCCACCCAAGGCACTTCCCGGAGCCTGTCGACGGCCAGGAAAACTCACCAGCCGGGCTTAGGGGTTCGCGGGGTTCCCAAATGGACACATCCAGTGCCCGCAAGAGGCCACGGGAAGGAACGGGGTCGCTGGCCTGCTAGGACCCTGCTGGGTCGGGGCTGTGCTGGAAGAGTACCTGTGCTATGGTGTCGTGGACTGTTGTTTTCTCCTCTAAGTCTGATGAAAAGAAGAGACAGAGGAAGGAAGCTCCAGGAACAAGCAAGCGGCTCCGGTGCGGAAACTCAGAGCCCAAACGACCACCGCTAGGGGCCGCTGTTGGGAAAGAATGGTTCCTTCCTGGGTTCCAAGGCAGGGGGAGGGGCAGGGCCCCTTGCAGAGGGGGCTGTGGGGGAGGGGACCCCTGAGCCAGACCTGGGACTGGGCTGAGACCCTCTCTCCATCCGAGAGCGAGAGCTCACCTGGTCCAGGCCAAGAGTCTGCGTTGGGCCAGGCTGCCCCGGTCGGTCCCTCGGAAGAGGGGGCTTCCTCGCCAACCAAAGTCCCCGAGGCCTCGTCAAGCGGGGGCCTACCTAGGGCCAGCGTTGCCCTGCAGGTCTCTCCCACGCCGATGGTCACAGACGTGCTGACTCCCACGGCCGTCACCTCCACCCTTTGGGGACCGGAAAACCTGGCCTTTCCCACAGGTGGCCTGAGGGCTTCTGCCTTGGCTGCCTGCCAGGCCCGGAGAGGCCTGTCTCTCAGAGAGGAGAGGCTCAGAGTCTTCCCCTTCCTCGTCAGTGTCCACTCTTGCTCTGTGTTTCTTCTCTGCGATTAGAGGGGCGGGCCCCTGAGCACCCGGGCGACTCTCAGACATGAGCGTGCCCTTTCTCCTCTCGCCCGACTTTGTGGTACCGTACGAATGAACATTGACCTCTTCTCCGGGTTCGGGGGACCCAAAACGAAGCTGCTTACCTGTTGGGATGGGAGGCTCTTCAGGGGAAAGCATTTCTGCTCCCTTGAGGCTCACTGCGGTCAATTGGGCTTACAGGTCCGTGTGTTCCGTGTACATTCCGGGACATTGTAAGCAGGCATCGCGACCGTCCAAAGCAGTTGCATGGGTTGTTTTGCCATTGACTCGAGCCACAGCCCCCAGGGTTTGAAACACACACACAAAAGGAAGAACTCATCCTCTGAAGTAGCTTTTGCTCTGCCAGAGCACGCCACGCAGCCAGGCGATTTTCCTATTGGTTGTCGTGCCAAGCTACCATAGCAGGCCATTCCACAGGTATACTGTGCAGAGTTCCAAACGAAAGCAGAGAGCCCCTGTCGCCGAGGCGCAGCTGCCTAGTCGATAAAGCCCCAGGCACTGGTGCTCCTGAGGGCTGCGGGGACAGCCAGGTCTACGCCGGTGGCAGGAGGCTCTGGGCCTCAGTGCCCTGCCAGTGGGCCCTACTTGAGTATACTGTGCTCTTGCAAGGGGTGGAGTCGGTCTCAGGTGGGACCTCCCTCCACAGGCCTCTCCTGTCCCTTTGGCTGAAGCTGAGCCCGGCACTGGGGGTTGGTGCCTGCGCAGGAGCCTTGAATCTCTGGACAGGCCCCGTGCCAGCTGGGACCTGAGCCCCAGCCCAGCTGCAAGCCCTACGCTCAAGTTCCTTGGCCTTGCCCAGGTCAGCTAAGAGGGAGGAGAAGGTGGTCGTCAGCACAGCGGGAAGCAATAGTGCCGACACCTGGCAGCGGGAGAAGCGCCTCCAACAGCCCTGTGGGATCTAAGCCCCCTCTGGCTCCAGCCGCCGCCCAAGCCAGGCCTGTCCCCCCTCCCCGCCCCGCCCCGCCCCGCCCCGGCCGAGCCAGGACCAAGGCAAAGGCGCCCAAGCCCGCCGAGCAGGCCACGCCCCCTGCCGCCCCCGCCCCCAGGCGCCCGGACCCCCGCCCCTGGCAGACTCGCCCCGCCCACGCCCCGCCTCCGTTGCTCTGGAGACCGTGGCTTCCGGCGGGAGGGGCCTAAGGCCTGGAGGTGTAAGACAGTGGTGATGAGGGGGAGAATTCGCCACTCGGGAGTTGTCCCCAGTGGTAGTGCCGGGACACGTGCGGCCACTAGACATCCTGCCGAAACCCACCCAAGGCACTTCCTGGAGCCTGTCGACGGCCAGGAAAACTCACCCGCCGGGCTTAGGGGTTCGCGGGGTTCCCAAATGGACACATCCAGTGCCCGCAAGAGGCCACGGGAAGGAAAGGGGTCGCTGGCCTGCTAGGACCCTGCTGGGTGGGGGCTGTGCTGGAAGAGAACCTCTGCTATGGTGTCGTGGACTGTTGTTTTCTCCTCTAAGTCTGATGAAAAGAAGAGACAGAGGAAGGAAGCTCCAGGAACAAGCAAGCGGCTCCGGTGCGGAAACTCAGAGCCCAAACGACCACCGCTAGGGGCCGCTGTTGGGAAAGAATGGTTCCTTCCTGGGTTCCAAGGCAGGGGGAGGGGCAGGGCCCCTTGCAGAGGGGGCTGTGGGGGAGGGGACCCCTGAGCCAGACCTGGGACTGGGCTGAGACCCTCTCTCCATCCGAGAGCGAGAGCTCACCTGGTCCAGGCCAAGAGTCTGCGTTGGGCCAGGCTGCCCCGGTCGGTCCCTCGGAAGAGGGGGCTTCCTCGCCAACCAAAGTCCCCGAGGCCTCGTCAAGCGGGGGCCTACCTAGGGCCAGCGTTGCCCTGCAGGTCTCTCCCACGCCGATGGTCACAGACGTGCTGACTCCCACGGCCGTCACCTCCACCCTTTGGGGACCGGAAAACCTGGCCTTTCCCACAGGTGGCCTGAGGGCTTCTGCCTTGGCTGCCTGCCAGGCCCGGAGAGGCCTGTCTCTCAGAGAGGAGAGGCTCAGAGTCTTCCCCTTCCTCGTCAGTGTCCACTCTTGCTCTGTGTTTCTTCTCTGCGATTAGAGGGGCGGGCCCCTGAGCACCCGGGCGACTCTCAGACATGAGCGTGCCCTTTCTCCTCTCGCCCGACTTTGTGGTACCGTACGAATGAACATTGACCTCTTCTCCGGGTTCGGGGGACCCAAAACGAAGCTGCTTACCTGTTGGGATGGGAGGCTCTTCAGGGGAAAGCATTTCTGCTCCCTTGAGGCTCACTGCGGTCAATTGGGCTTACAGGTCCGTGTGTTCCGTGTACATTCCGGGACATTGTAAGCAGGCATCGCGACCGTCCAAAGCAGTTGCATGGGTTGTTTTGGCATTGACTCGAGCCACAGCCCCCAGGGTTTGAAACACACACACAAAAGGAAGAACTCATCCTCTGAAGTAGCTTTTGCTCTGCCAGAGCACGCCACGCAGCCAGGCGATTTTCCTATTGGTTGTCGTGCCAAGCTACCATAGCAGGCCATTCCACAGGTATACTGTGCAGAGTTCCAAACGAAAGCAGAGAGCCCCTGTCGCCGAGGCGCAGCTGCCTAGTCGATAAAGCCCCAGGCACTGGTGCTCCTGAGGGCTGCGGGGACAGCCAGGTCTACGCCGGTGGCAGGAGGCTCTGGGCCTCAGTGCCCTGCCAGTGGGCCCTACTTGAGTATACTGTGCTCTTGCAAGGGGTGGAGTCGGTCTCAGGTGGGACCTCCCTCCACAGGCCTCTCCTGTCCCTTTGGCTGAAGCTGAGCCCGGCACTGGGGGTTGGTGCCTGCGCAGGAGCCTTGAATCTCTGGACAGGCCCCGTGCCAGCTGGGACCTGAGCCCCAGCCCAGCTGCAAGCCCTACGCTCAAGTTCCTTGGCCTTGCCCAGGTCAGCTAAGAGGGAGGAGAAGGTGGTCGTCAGCACAGCGGGAAGCAATAGTGCCGACACCTGGCAGCGGGAGAAGCGCCTCCAACAGCCCTGTGGGATCTAAGCCCCCTCTGGCTCCAGCCGCTGGCCCAGCCAGGCCTGTCCCCCCCCCCGCCCCGCCCCACCAAGCCCCGGCCGAGCCAGGACCCAGGAAAAGGCGCCCAAGCCCGCCGAGCAGGCCACGCCCCCTGCCGCCCCCGCCCCCAGGCGCCCGGCCCCCCGCCCCCCGCAGACTCGCCCCACCCACGCCCCGCCTCCGTTGCTCTGGAGACCGTGGCTGCCGGCGGGAGGGGCCTAAGGCCTGGAGGTGTAAGACAGTGGTGATGAGGGGGAGAATTCGCCACTCGGGAGTTGTCCCCAGTGGTAGTGGCGGGACACGTGCGGCCACTAGACATCCTGCCGAAACCCACCCAAGGCACTTCCCGGAGCCTGTCGACGGCCAGGAAAACTCACCAGCCGGGCTTAGGGGTTCGCGGGGTTCCCAAATGGACACATCCAGTGCCCGCAAGAGGCCACGGGAAGGAACGGGGTCGCTGGCCTGCTAGGACCCTGCTGGGTCGGGGCTGTGCTGGAAGAGTACCTGTGCTATGGTGTCGTGGACTGTTGTTTTCTCCTCTAAGTCTGATGAAAAGAAGAGACAGAGGAAGGAAGCTCCAGGAACAAGCAAGCGGCTCCGGTGCGGAAACTCAGAGCCCAAACGACCACCGCTAGGGGCCGCTGTTGGGAAAGAATGGTTCCTTCCTGGGTTCCAAGGCAGGGGGAGGGGCAGGGCCCCTTGCAGAGGGGGCTGTGGGGGAGGGGACCCCTGAGCCAGACCTGGGACTGGGCTGAGACCCTCTCTCCATCCGAGAGCGAGAGCTCACCTGGTCCAGGCCAAGAGTCTGCGTTGGGCCAGGCTGCCCCGGTCGGTCCCTCGGAAGAGGGGGCTTCCTCGCCAACCAAAGTCCCCGAGGCCTCGTCAAGCGGGGGCCTACCTAGGGCCAGCGTTGCCCTGCAGGTCTCTCCCACGCCGATGGTCACAGACGTGCTGACTCCCACGGCCGTCACCTCCACCCTTTGGGGACCGGAAAACCTGGCCTTTCCCACAGGTGGCCTGAGGGCTTCTGCCTTGGCTGCCTGCCAGGCCCGGAGAGGCCTGTCTCTCAGAGAGGAGAGGCTCAGAGTCTTCCCCTTCCTCGTCAGTGTCCACTCTTGCTCTGTGTTTCTTCTCTGCGATTAGAGGGGCGGGCCCCTGAGCACCCGGGCGACTCTCAGACATGAGCGTGCCCTTTCTCCTCTCGCCCGACTTTGTGGTACCGTACGAATGAACATTGACCTCTTCTCCGGGTTCGGGGGACCCAAAACGAAGCTGCTTACCTGTTGGGATGGGAGGCTCTTCAGGGGAAAGCATTTCTGCTCCCTTGAGGCTCACTGCGGTCAATTGGGCTTACAGGTCCGTGTGTTCCGTGTACATTCCGGGACATTGTAAGCAGGCATCGCGACCGTCCAAAGCAGTTGCATGGGTTGTTTTGCCATTGACTCGAGCCACAGCCCCCAGGGTTTGAAACACACACACAAAAGGAAGAACTCATCCTCTGAAGTAGCTTTTGCTCTGCCAGAGCACGCCACGCAGCCAGGCGATTTTCCTATTGGTTGTCGTGCCAAGCTACCATAGCAGGCCATTCCACAGGTATACTGTGCAGAGTTCCAAACGAAAGCAGAGAGCCCCTGTCGCCGAGGCGCAGCTGCCTAGTCGATAAAGCCCCAGGCACTGGTGCTCCTGAGGGCTGCGGGGACAGCCAGGTCTACGCCGGTGGCAGGAGGCTCTGGGCCTCAGTGCCCTGCCAGTGGGCCCTACTTGAGTATACTGTGCTCTTGCAAGGGGTGGAGTCGGTCTCAGGTGGGACCTCCCTCCACAGGCCTCTCCTGTCCCTTTGGCTGAAGCTGAGCCCGGCACTGGGGGTTGGTGCCTGCGCAGGAGCCTTGAATCTCTGGACAGGCCCCGTGCCAGCTGGGACCTGAGCCCCAGCCCAGCTGCAAGCCCTACGCTCAAGTTCCTTGGCCTTGCCCAGGTCAGCTAAGAGGGAGGAGAAGGTGGTCGTCAGCACAGCGGGAAGCAATAGTGCCGACACCTGGCAGCGGGAGAAGCGCCTCCAACAGCCCTGTGGGATCTAAGCCCCCTCTGGCTCCAGCCGCCGGCCCAGCCAGGCCTGTCCCCCCCCCCGCCCCGCCCCACCAAGCCCCGGCCGAGCCAGGACCCAGGAAAAGGCGCCCAAGCCCGCCGAGCAGGCCACGCCCCCTGCCGCCCCCGCCCCCAGGCGCCCGGCTCCCCGCCCCCCGCAGACTCGCCCCACCCACGCCCCGCCTCCGTTGCTCTGGAGACCGTGGCTGCCGGCGGGAGGGGCCTAAGGCCTGGAGGTGTAAGACAGTGGTGATGAGGGGGAGAATTCGCCACTCGGGAGTTGTCCCCAGTGGTAGTGCCGGGACACGTGCGGCCACTAGACATCCTGCCGAAACCCACCCAAGGCACTTCCCGGAGCCTGTCGACGGCCAGGAAAACTCACCCGCCGGGCTTAGGGGTTCGCGGGGTTCCCAAATGGACACATCCAGTGCCCGCAAGAGGCCACGGAAGGAACGGGGTCGCTGGCCTGCTAGGACCCTGCTGGGTCGGGGCTGTGCTGGAAGAGTACCTGTGCTATGGTGTCGTGGACTGTTGTTTTCTCCTCTAAGTCTGATGAAAAGAAGAGACAGAGGAAGGAAGCTCCAGGAACAAGCAAGCGGCTCCGGTGCGGAAACTCAGAGCCCAAACGACCACCGCTAGGGGCCGCTGTTGGGAAAGAATGGTTCCTTCCTGGGTTCCAAGGCAGGGGGAGGGGCAGGGCCCCTTGCAGAGGGGGCTGTGGGGGAGGGGACCCCTGAGCCAGACCTGGGACTGGGCTGAGACCCTCTCTCCATCCGAGAGCGAGAGCTCACCTGGTCCAGGCCAAGAGTCTGCGTTGGGCCAGGCTGCCCCGGTCGGTCCCTCGGAAGAGGGGGCTTCCTCGCCAACCAAAGTCCCCGAGGCCTCGTCAAGCGGGGGCCTACCTAGGGCCGGCGTTGCCCTGCAGGTGTCTCCCACGCCGATGGTCACAGACGTGCTGACTCCCACGGCCGTCACCTCCACCGTTTTGGGACCGGAAAACCTGGCCTTTCCCACAGGTGGCCTGAGGGCTTCTGCCTTGGCGGCCTGCCAGGCCCGGAGAGGCCTGTCTCTCAGAGAGGAGAGGCTCAGAGTCTTCCCCTTCCTCGTCAGTGTCCACTCTTGCTCTTTGTTTCTACTCTGGGATGAGAGGGCCGGGCCCCTGAGCACCCGGGAGACTCTCAGACATGAGCGTGCCCTTTCTCCTCTCGCCCGACTTTGTGGTACCGTACGAATGAACATTGATCTCTTCTCCGGGTTCGGGGGACCCAAAACGAAGCTGCTTACCTGTTGGGTTGGGAGGCTTTTCAGGGGAAAGCATTTCTGCTCCCTTGAGGCTCACTGCGGTCAATTGGGCTTACAGGTCCGTGTGTTCCGTGTACATTCCGGGACATTGTAAGCAGGCATCGCGACCGTCCAAAGCAGTTGCATGGGTTGTTTTGGCATTGACTCGAGCCACAGCCCCCAGGGTTTGAAACACACACACAAAAGGAAGAACTCATCCTCTGAAGTAGCTTTTGCTCTGCCAGAGCACGCCACGCAGCCAGGCGATTTTCCTATTGGTTGTCGTGCCAAGCTACCATAGCAGGCCATTCCACAGGTATACTGTGCAGAGTTCCAAACGAAAGCAGAGAGCCCCTGTCGCCGAGGCGCAGCTGCCTAGTCGATAAAGCCCCAGGCACTGGTGCTCCTGAGGGCTGCGGGGACAGCCAGGTCTACGCCGGTGGCAGGAGGCTCTGGGCCTCAGTGCCCTGCCAGTGGGCCCTACTTGAGTATACTGTGCTCTTGCAAGGGGTGGAGTCGGTCTCAGGTGGGACCTCCCTCCACAGGCCTCTCCTGTCCCTTTGGCTGAAGCTGAGCCCGGCACTGGGGGTTGGTGCCTGCGCAGGAGCCTTGAATCTCTGGACAGGCCCCGTGCCAGCTGGGACCTGAGCCCCAGCCCAGCTGCAAGCCCTACGCTCAAGTTCCTTGGCCTTGCCCAGGTCAGCTAAGAGGGAGGAGAAGGTGGTCGTCAGCACAGCGGGAAGCAATAGTGCCGACACCTGGCAGCGGGAGAAGCGCCTCCAACAGCCCTGTGGGATCTAAGCCCCCTCTGGCTCCAGCCGCCGCCCCAGCCAGGCCTGTCCCCCCTCCCCGCCCCGCCCCGCCCCGCCCCGGCCGAGCCAGGACCAAGGCAAAGGCGCCCAAGCCCGCCGAGCAGGCCACGCCCCCTGCCGCCCCCGCCCCCAGGCGCCCGGACCCCCGCCCCCGGCAGACTCGCCCCGCCCACGCCCCTCCTCCGTTGCTCTGGAGACCGTGGCTGCCGGCGGGAGGGGCCTAAGGCCTGGAGGTGTAAGACAGTGGTGATGAGGGGGAGAATTCGCCACTCGGGAGTTGTCCCCAGTGGTAGTGCCGGGACACGTGCGGCCACTAGACATCCTGCCGAAACCCACCCAAGGCACTTCCTGGAGCCTGTCGACGGCCAGGAAAACTCACCCGCCGGGCTTAGGGGTTCGCGGGGTTCCCAAATGGACACATCCAGTGCCCGCAAGAGGCCACGGGAAGGAAAGGGGTCGCTGGCCTGCTAGGACCCTGCTGGGTGGGGGCTGTGCTGGAAGAGAACCTCTGCTATGGTGTCGTGGACTGTTGTTTTCTCCTCTAAGTCTGATGAAAAGAAGAGACAGAGGAAGGAAGCTCCAGGAACAAGCAAGCGGCTCCGGTGCGGAAACTCAGAGCCCAAACGACCACCGCTAGGGGCCGCTGTTGGGAAAGAATGGTTCCTTCCTGGGTTCCAAGGCAGGGGGAGGGGCAGGGCCCCTTGCAGAGGGGGCTGTGGGGGAGGGGACCCCTGAGCCAGACCTGGGACTGGGCTGAGACCCTCTCTCCATCCGAGAGCGAGAGCTCACCTGGTCCAGGCCAAGAGTCTGCGTTGGGCCAGGCTGCCCCGGTCGGTCCCTCGGAAGAGGGGGCTTCCTCGCCAACCAAAGTCCCCGAGGCCTCGTCAAGCGGGGGCCTACCTAGGGCCAGCGTTGCCCTGCAGGTCTCTCCCACGCCGATGGTCACAGACGTGCTGACTCCCACGGCCGTCACCTCCACCCTTTGGGGACCGGAAAACCTGGCCTTTCCCACAGGTGGCATGAGGGCTTCTGCCTTGGCTGCCTGCCAGGCCCGGAGAGGCCTGTCTCTCAGAGAGGAGAGGCTCAGAGTCTTCCCCTTCCTCGTCAGTGTCCACTCTTGCTCTGTGTTTCTTCTCTGCGATTAGAGGGGCGGGCCCCTGAGCACCCGGGCGACTCTCAGACATGAGCGTGCCCTTTCTCCTCTCGCCCGACTTTGTGGTACCGTACGAATGAACATTGACCTCTTCTCCGGGTTCGGGGGACCCAAAACGAAGCTGCTTACCTGTTGGGATGGGAGGCTCTTCAGGGGGAAAGCATTTCTGCTCCCTTGAGGCTCACTGCGGTCAATTGGGCTTACAGGTCCGTGTGTTCCGTGTACATTCCGGGACATTGTAAGCAGGCATCGTGACCGTCCAAAGCAGTTGCATGGGTTGTTTTGGCATTGACTCGAGCCACAGCCCCCAGGGTTTGAAACACACACACAAAAGGAAGAACTCATCCTCTGAAGTAGCTTTTGCTCTGCCAGAGCACGCCACGCAGCCAGGCGATTTTCCTATTGGTTGTCGTGCCAAGCTACCATAGCAGGCCATTCCACAGGTATACTGTGCAGAGTTCCAAACGAAAGCAGAGAGCCCCTGTCGCCGAGGCGCAGCTGCCTAGTCGATAAAGCCCCAGGCACTGGTGCTCCTGAGGGCTGCGGGGACAGCCAGGTCTACGCCGGTGGCAGGAGGCTCTGGGCCTCAGTGCCCTGCCAGTGGGCCCTACTTGACTATACTGTGCTCTTGCAAGGGGTGGAGTCGGTCTCAGGTGGGACCTCCCTCCACAGGCCTCTCCTGTCCCTTTGGCTGAAGCTGAGCCCGGCACTGGGGGTTGGTGCCTGCGCAGGAGCCTTGAATCTCTGGACAGGCCCCGTGCCAGCTGGGACCTGAGCCCCAGCCCAGCTGCAAGCCCTACGCTCAAGTTCCTTGGCCTTGCCCAGGTCAGCTAAGAGGGAGGAGAAGGTGGTCGTCAGCACAGCGGGAAGCAATAGTGCCGACACCTGGCAGCGGGAGAAGCGCCTCCAACAGCCCTGTGGGATCTAAGCCCCCTCTGGCTCCAGCCGCCGGCCCAGCCAGGCCTGTCCCCCCCCCCGCCCCGCCCCACCAAGCCCCGGCCGAGCCAGGACCCAGGAAAAGGCGCCCAAGCCCGCCGAGCAGGCCACGCCCCCTGCCGCCCCCGCCCCCAGGCGCCCGGCCCCCCGCCCCCCGCAGACTCGCCCCACCCACGCCCCGCCTCCGTTGCTCTGGAGACCGTGGCTGCCGGCGGGAGGGGCCTAAGGCCTGGAGGTGTAAGACAGTGGTGATGAGGGGGAGAATTCGCCACTCGGGAGTTGTCCCCAGTGGTAGTGGCGGGACACGTGCGGCCACTAGACATCCTGCCGAAACCCACCCAAGGCACTTCCCGGAGCCTGTCGACGGCCAGGAAAACTCACCCGCCGGGCTTAGGGGTTCGCGGGGTTCCCAAATGGACACATCCAGTGCCCGCAAGAGGCCACGGGAAGGAAAGGGGTCGCTGGCCTGCTAGGACCCTGCTGGGTGGGGGCTGTGCTGGAAGAGAACCTCTGCTATGGTGTCGTGGACTGTTGTTTTCTCCTCTAAGTCTGATGAAAAGAAGAGACAGAGGAAGGAAGCTCCAGGAACAAGCAAGCGGCTCCGGTGCGGAAACTCAGAGCCCAAACGACCACCGCTAGGGGCCGCTGTTGGGAAAGAATGGTTCCTTCCTGGGTTCCAAGGCAGGGGGAGGGGCAGGGCCCCTTGCAGAGGGGGCTGTGGGGGAGGGGACCCCTGAGCCAGACCTGGGACTGGGCTGAGACCCTCTCTCCATCCGAGAGCGAGAGCTCACCTGGTCCAGGCCAAGAGTCTGCGTTGGGCCAGGCTGCCCCGGTCGGTCCCTCGGAAGAGGGGGCTTCCTCGCCAACCAAAGTCCCCGAGGCCTCGTCAAGCGGGGGCCTACCTAGGGCCAGCGTTGCCCTGCAGGTCTCTCCCACGCCGATGGTCACAGACGTGCTGACTCCCACGGCCGTCACCTCCACCCTTTGGGGACCGGAAAACCTGGCCTTTCCCACAGGTGGCCTGAGGGCTTCTGCCTTGGCTGCCTGCCAGGCCCGGAGAGGCCTGTCTCTCAGAGAGGAGAGGCTCAGAGTCTTCCCCTTCCTCGTCAGTGTCCACTCTTGCTCTGTGTTTCTTCTCTGCGATTAGAGGGGCGGGCCCCTGAGCACCCGGGCGACTCTCAGACATGAGCGTGCCCTTTCTCCTCTCGCCCGACTTTGTGGTACCGTACGAATGAACATTGACCTCTTCTCCGGGTTCGGGGGACCCAAAACGAAGCTGCTTACCTGTTGGGATGGGAGGCTCTTCAGGGGAAAGCATTTCTGCTCCCTTGAGGCTCACTGCGGTCAATTGGGCTTACAGGTCCGTGTGTTCCGTGTACATTCCGGGACACTGTAAGCAGGCATCGCGACCGTCCAAAGCAGTTGCATGGGTTGTTTTGGCATTGACTCGAGCCACAGCCCCCAGGGTTTGAAACACACACACAAAAGGAAGAACTCATCCTCTGAAGTAGCTTTTGCTCTGCCAGAGCACGCCACGCAGCCAGGCGATTTTCCTATTGGTTGTCGTGCCAAGCTACCATAGCAGGCCATTCCACAGGTATACTGTGCAGAGTTCCAAACGAAAGCAGAGAGCCCCTGTCGCCGAGGCGCAGCTGCCTAGTCGATAAAGCCCCAGGCACTGGTGCTCCTGAGGGCTGCGGGGACAGCCAGGTCTACGCCGGTGGCAGGAGGCTCTGGGCCTCAGTGCCCTGCCAGTGGGCCCTACTTGAGTATACTGTGCTCTTGCAAGGGGTGGAGTCGGTCTCAGGTGGGACCTCCCTCCACAGGCCTCTCCTGTCCCTTTGGCTGAAGCTGAGCCCGGCACTGGGGGTTGGTGCCTGCGCAGGAGCCTTGAATCTCTGGACAGGCCCCGTGCCAGCTGGGACCTGAGCCCCAGCCCAGCTGCAAGCCCTACGCTCAAGTTCCTTGGCCTTGCCCAGGTCAGCTAAGAGGGAGGAGAAGGTGGTCGTCAGCACAGCGGGAAGCAATAGTGCCGACACCTGGCAGCGGGAGAAGCGCCTCCAACAGCCCTGTGGGATCTAAGCCCCCTCTGGCTCCAGCCGCCGGCCCAGCCAGGCCTGTCCCCCCCCCCCGCCCCGCCCCACCAAGCCCCGGCCGAGCCAGGACCCAGGAAAAGGCGCCCAAGCCCGCCGAGCAGGCCACGCCCCCTGCCGCCCCCGCCCCCAGGCGCCCGGCCCCCCGACCCCGCAGACTCGCCCCACCCACGCCCCGCCTCCGTTGCTCTGGAGACCGTGGCTGCCGGCGGGAGGGGCCTAAGGCCTGGAGGTGTAAGACAGTGGTGATGAGGGGGAGAATTCGCCACTCGGGAGTTGTCCCCAGTGGTAGTGGCGGGACACGTGCGGCCACTAGACATCCTGCCGAAACCCACCCAAGGCACTTCCCGGAGCCTGTCGACGGCCAGGAAAACTCACCCGCCGGGCTTAGGGGTTCGCGGGGTTCCCAAATGGACACATCCAGTGCCCGCAAGAGGCCACGGGAAGGAACGGGGTCGCTGGCCTGCTAGGACCCTGCTGGGTCGGGGCTGTGCTGGAAGAGTACCTGTGCTATGGTGTCGTGGACTGTTGTTTTCTCCTCTAAGTCTGATGAAAAGAAGAGACAGAGGAAGGAAGCTCCAGGAAGAAGCAAGCGGCTCCGGTGCGGAAACTCAGAGCCCAAACGACCACCGCTAGGGGCCGCTGTTGGGAAAGAATGGTTCCTTCCTGGGTTCCAAGGCAGGGGGAGGGGCAGGGCCCCTTGCAGAGGGGGCTGTGGGGGAGGGGACCCCTGAGCCAGACCTGGGACTGGGCTGAGACCCTCTCTCCATCCGAGAGCGAGAGCTCACCTGGTCCAGGCCAAGAGTCTGCGTTGGGCCAGGCTGCCCCGGTCGGTCCCTCGGAAGAGGGGGCTTCCTCGCCAACCAAAGTCCCCGAGGCCTCGTCAAGCGGGGGCCTACCTAGGGCCGGCGTTGCCCTGCAGGTGTCTCCCACGCCGATGGTCACAGACGTGCTGACTCCCACGGCCGTCACCTCCACCGTTTTGGGACCGGAAAACCTGGCCTTTCCCACAGGTGGCCTGAGGGCTTCTGCCTTGGCGGCCTGCCAGGCCCGGAGAGGCCTGTCTCTCAGAGAGGAGAAGCTCAGAGTCTTCCCCTTCCTCATCAGTGTCCACTCTTGCTCTGTGTTTCTACTCTGGGATGAGAGGGCCGGGCCCCTGAGCACCCGGGCGACTCTCAGACATGAGCGTGCCCTTTCTCCTCTCGCCCGACTTTGTGGTACCGTACGAATGAACATTGATCTCTTCTCCGGGTTCGGGGGACCCAAAACGAAGCTGCTTACCTGTTGGGTTGGGAGGCTTTTCAGGGGAAAGCATTTCTGCTCCCTTGAGGCTCACTGCGGTCAATTGGGCTTACAGGTCCGTGTGTTCCGTGTACATTCCGGGACATTGTAAGCAGGCATCGCGACCGTCCAAAGCAGTTGCATGGGTTGTTTTGGCATTGACTCGAGCCACAGCCCCCAGGGTTTGAAACACACACACAAAAGGAAGAACTCATCCTCTGAAGTAGCTTTTGCTCTGCCAGAGCACGCCACGCAGCCAGGCGATTTTCCTATTGGTTGTCGTGCCAAGCTACCATAGCAGGCCATTCCACAGGTATACTGTGCAGAGTTCCAAACGAAAGCAGAGAGCCCCTGTCGCCGAGGCGCAGCTGCCTAGTCGATAAAGCCCCAGGCACTGGTGCTCCTGAGGGCTGCGGGGACAGCCAGGTCTACGCCGGTGGCAGGAGGCTCTGGGCCTCAGTGCCCTGCCAGTGGGCCCTACTTGAGTATACTGTGCTCTTGCAAGGGGTGGAGTCGGTCTCAGGTGGGACCTCCCTCCACAGGCCTCTCCTGTCCCTTTGGCTGAAGCTGAGCCCGGCACTGGGGGTTGGTGCCTGCGCAGGAGCCTTGAATCTCTGGACAGGCCCCGTGCCAGCTGGGACCTGAGCCCCAGCCCAGCTGCAAGCCCTACGCTCAAGTTCCTTGGCCTTGCCCAGGTCAGCTAAGAGGGAGGAGAAGGTGGTCGTCAGCACAGCGGGAAGCAATAGTGCCGACACCTGGCAGCGGGAGAAGCGCCTCCAACAGCCCTGTGGGATCTAAGCCCCCTCTGGCTCCAGCCGCCGCCCAAGCCAGGCCTGTCCCCCCTCCCCGCCCCGCCCCGCCCCGCCCCGGCCGAGCCAGGACCAAGGCAAAGGCGCCCAAGCCCGCCGAGCAGGCCACGCCCCCTGCCGCCCCCGCCCCCAGGCGCCCGGACCCCCGCCCCTGGCAGACTCGCCCCGCCCACGCCCCGCCTCCGTTGCTCTGGAGACCGTGGCTGCCGGCGGGAGGGGCCTAAGGCCTGGAGGTGTAAGACAGTGGTGATGAGGGGGAGAATTCGCCACTCGGGAGTTGTCCCCAGTGGTAGTGCCGGGACACGTGCGGCCACTAGACATCCTGCCGAAACCCACCCAAGGCACTTCCTGGAGCCTGTCGACGGCCAGGAAAACTCACCCGCCGGGCTTAGGGGTTCGCGGGGTTCCCAAATGGACACATCCAGTACCCGCAAGAGGCCACGGGAAGGAAAGGGGTCGCTGGCCTGCTAGGACCCTGCTGGGTGGGGGCTGTGATGGAAGAGAACCTCTGCTATGGTGTCGTGGACTGTTGTTTTCTCCTCTAAGTCTGATGAAAAGAAGAGACAGAGGAAGGAAGCTCCAGGAACAAGCAAGCGGCTCCGGTGCGGAAACTCAGAGCCCAAACGACCACCGCTAGGGGCCGCTGTTGGGAAAGAATGGTTCCTTCCTGGGTTCCAAGGCAGGGGGAGGGGCAGGGCCCCTTGCAGAGGGGGCTGTGGGGGAGGGGACCCCTGAGCCAGACCTGGGACTGGGCTGAGACCCTCTCTCCATCCGAGAGCGAGAGCTCACCTGGTCCAGGCCAAGAGTCTGCGTTGGGCCAGGCTGCCCCGGTCGGTCCCTCGGAAGAGGGGGCTTCCTCGCCAACCAAAGTCCCCGAGGCCTCGTCAAGCGGGGGCCTACCTAGGGCCAGCGTTGCCCTGCAGGTCTCTCCCACGCCGATGGTCACAGACGTGCTGACTCCCACGGCCGTCACCTCCACCCTTTGGGGACCGGAAAACCTGGCCTTTCCCACAGGTGGCCTGAGGTCTTCTGCCTTGGCTGCCTGCCAGGCCCGGAGAGGCCTGTCTCTCAGAGAGGAGAGGCTCAGAGTCTTCCCCTTCCTCGTCAGTGTCCACTCTTGCTCTGTGTTTCTTCTCTGCGATTAGAGGGGCGGGCCCCTGAGCACCCGGGCGACTCTCAGACATGAGCGTGCCCTTTCTCCTCTCGCCCGACTTTGTGGTACCGTACGAATGAACATTGACCTCTTCTCCGGGTTCGGGGGACCCAAAACGAAGCTGCTTACCTGTTGGGATGGGAGGCTCTTCAGGGGAAAGCATTTCTGCTCCCTTGAGGCTCACTGCGGTCAATTGGGCTTACAGGTCCGTGTGTTCCGTGTACATTCCGGGACATTGTAAGCAGGCATCGCGACCGTCCAAAGCAGTTGCATGGGTTGTTTTGGCATTGACTCGAGCCACAGCCCCCAGGGTTTGAAACACACACACAAAAGGAAGAACTCATCCTCTGAAGTAGCTTTTGCTCTGCCAGAGCACGCCACGCAGCCAGGCGATTTTCCTATTGGTTGTCGTGCCAAGCTACCATAGCAGGCCATTCCACAGGTATACTGTGCAGAGTTCCAAACGAAAGCAGAGAGCCCCTGTCGCCGAGGCGCAGCTGCCTAGTCGATAAAGCCCCAGGCACTGGTGCTCCTGAGGGCTGCGGGGACAGCCAGGTCTACGCCGGTGGCAGGAGGCTCTGGGCCTCAGTGCCCTGCCAGTGGGCCCTACTTGAGTATACTGTGCTCTTGCAAGGGGTGGAGTCGGTCTCAGGTGGGACCTCCCTCCACAGGCCTCTCCTGTCCCTTTGGCTGAAGCTGAGCCCGGCACTGGGGGTTGGTGCCTGCGCAGGAGCCTTGAATCTCTGGACAGGCCCCGTGCCAGCTGGGACCTGAGCCCCAGCCCAGCTGCAAGCCCTACGCTCAAGTTCCTTGGCCTTGCCCAGGTCAGCTAAGAGGGAGGAGAAGGTGGTCGTCAGCACAGCGGGAAGCAATAGTGCCGACACCTGGCAGCGGGAGAAGCGCCTCCAACAGCCCTGTGGGATCTAAGCCCCCTCTGGCTCCAGCCGCCGGCCCAGCCAGGCCTGTCCCCCCCCCCCGCCCCGCCCCACCAAGCCCCGGCCGAGCCAGGACCCAGGAAAAGGCGCCCAAGCCCGCCGAGCAGGCCACGCCCCCTGCCGCCCCCGCCCCCAGGCGCCCGGCCCCCCGCCCCCCGCAGACTCGCCCCACCCACGCCCCGCCTCCGTTGCTCTGGAGACCGTGGCTGCCGGCGGGAGGGGCCTAAGGCCTGGAGGTGTAAGACAGTGGTGATGAGGGGGAGAATTCGCCACTCGGGAGTTGTCCCCAGTGGTAGTGGCGGGACACGTGCGGCCACTAGACATCCTGCCGAAACCCACCCAAGGCACTTCCCGGAGCCTGTCGACGGCCAGGAAAACTCACCCGCCGGGCTTAGGGGTTCGCGGGGTTCCCAAATGGACACATCCAGTGCCCGCAAGAGGCCACGGGAAGGAACGGGGTCGCTGGCCTGCTAGGACCCTGCTGGGTCGGGGCTGTGCTGGAAGAGTACCTGTGCTATGGTGTCGTGGACTGTTGTTTTCTCCTCTAAGTCTGATGAAAAGAAGAGACAGAGGAAGGAAGCTCCAGGAACAAGCAAGCGGCTCCGGTGCGGAAACTCAGAGCCCAAACGACCACCGCTAGGGGCCGCTGTTGGGAAAGAATGGTTCCTTCCTGGGTTCCAAGGCAGGGGGAGGGGCAGGGCCCCTTGCAGAGGGGGCTGTGGGGGAGGGGACCCCTGAGCCAGACCTGGGACTGGGCTGAGACCCTCTCTCCATCCGAGAGCGAGAGCTCACCTGGTCCAGGCCAAGAGTCTGCGTTGGGCCAGGCTGCCCCGGTCGGTCCCTCGGAAGAGGGGGCTTCCTCGCCAACCAAAGTCCCCGAGGCCTCGTCAAGCGGGGGCCTACCTAGGGCCGGCGTTGCCCTGCAGGTGTCTCCCACGCCGATGGTCACAGACGTGCTGACTCCCACGGCCGTCACCTCCACCGTTTTGGGACCGGAAAACCTGGCCTTTCCCACAGGTGGCCTGAGGGCTTCTGCCTTGGCGGCCTGCCAGGCCCGGAGAGGCCTGTCTCTCAGAGAGGAGAGGCTCAGAGTCTTCCCCTTCCTCGTCAGTGTCCACTCTTGCTCTGTGTTTCTACTCTGGGATGAGAGGGCCGGGCCCCTGAGCACCCGGGAGACTCTCAGACATGAGCGTGCCCTTTCTCCTCTCGCCCGACTTTGTGGTACCGTACGAATGAACATTGATCTCTTCTCCGGGTTCGGGGGACCCAAAACGAAGCTGCTTACCTGTTGGGTTGGGAGGCTTTTCAGGGGAAAGCATTTCTGCTCCCTTGAGGCTCACTGCGGTCAATTGGGCTTACAGGTCCGTGTGTTCCGTGTACATTCCGGGACATTGTAAGCAGGCATCGCGACCGTCCAAAGCAGTTGCATGGGTTGTTTTGGCATTGACTCGAGCCACAGCCCCAGGGTTTGAAACACACACACAAAAGGAAGAACTCATCCTCTGAAGTAGCTTTTGCTCTGCCAGAGCACGCCACGCAGCCAGGCGATTTTCCTATTGGTTGTCGTGCCAAGCTACCATAGCAGGCCATTCCACAGGTATACTGTGCAGAGTTCCAAACGAAAGCAGAGAGCCACTGTCGCCGAGGCGCAGCTGCCTAGTCGATAAAGCCCCAGGCACTGGTGCTCCTGAGGGCTGCGGGGACAGCCAGGTCTACGCCGGTGGCAGGAGGCTCTGGGCCTCAGTGCCCTGCCAGTGGGCCCTACTTGAGTATACTGTGCTCTTGCAAGGGGTGGAGTCGGTCTCAGGTGGGACCTCCCTCCACAGGCCTCTCCTGTCCCTTTGGCTGAAGCTGAGCCCGGCACTGGGGGTTGGTGCCTGCGCAGGAGCCTTGAATCTCTGGACAGGCCCCGTGCCAGCTGGGACCTGAGCCCCAGCCCAGCTGCAAGCCCTACGCTCAAGTTCCTTGGCCTTGCCCAGGTCAGCTAAGAGGGAGGAGAAGGTGGTCGTCAGCACAGCGGGAAGCAATAGTGCCGACACCTGGCAGCGGGAGAAGCGCCTCCAACAGCCCTGTGGGATCTAAGCCCCCTCTGGCTCCAGCCGCCGCCCCAGCCAGGCCTGTCCCCCCTCCCCGCCCCGCCCCGCCCCGCCCCGGCCGAGCCAGGACCAAGGCAAAGGCGCCCAAGCCCGCCGAGCAGGCCACGCCCCCTGCCGCCCCCGCCCCCAGGCGCCCGGACCCCCGCCCCCGGCAGACTCGCCCCGCCCACGCCCCTCCTCCGTTGCTCTGGAGACCGTGGCTGCCGGCGGGAGGGGCCTAAGGCCTGGAGGTGTAAGACAGTGGTGATGAGGGGGAGAATTCGCCACTCGGGAGTTGTCCCCAGTGGTAGTGCCGGGACACGTGCGGCCACTAGACATCCTGCCGAAACCCACCCAAGGCACTTCCTGGAGCCTGTCGACGGCCAGGAAAACTCACCCGCCGGGCTTAGGGGTTCGCGGGGTTCCCAAATGGACACATCCAGTGCGCGCAAGAGGCCACGGGAAGGAAAGGGGTCGCTGGCCTGCTAGGACCCTGCTGGGTGGGGGCTGTGCTGGAAGAGAACCTCTGCTATGGTGTCGTGGACTGTTGTTTTCTCCTCTAAGTCTGATGAAAAGAAGAGACAGAGGAAGGAAGCTCCAGGAACAAGCAAGCGGCTCCGGTGCGGAAACTCAGAGCCCAAACGACCACCGCTAGGGGCCGCTGTTGGGAAAGAATGGTTCCTTCCTGGGTTCCAAGGCAGGGGGAGGGGCAGGGCCCCTTGCAGAGGGGGCTGTGGGGGAGGGGACCCCTGAGCCAGACCTGGGACTGGGCTGAGACCCTCTCTCCATCCGAGAGCGAGAGCTCACCTGGTCCAGGCCAAGAGTCTGCGTTGGGCCAGGCTGCCCCGGTCGGTCCCTCGGAAGAGGGGGCTTCCTCGCCAACCAAAGTCCCCGAGGCCTCGTCAAGCGGGGGCCTACCTAGGGCCGGCGTTGCCCTGCAGGTCTCTCCCACGCCGATGGTCACAGACGTGCTGACTCCCACGGCCGTCACCTCCACCCTTTGGGGACCGGAAAACCTGGCCTTTCCCACAGGTGGCCTGAGGGCTTCTGCCTTGGCTGCCTGCCAGGCCCGGAGAGGCCTGTCTCTCAGAGAGGAGAGGCTCAGAGTCTTCCCCTTCCTCGTCAGTGTCCACTCTTGCTCTGTGTTTCTTCTCTGCGATGAGAGGGGCGGGCCCCTGAGCACCCGGGCGACTCTCAGACATGAGCGTGCCCTTTCTCCTCTCGCCCGACTTTGTGGTACCGTACGAATGAACATTGACCTCTTCTCCGGGTTCGGGGGACCCAAAACGAAGCTGCTTACCTGTTGGGTTGGGAGGCTCTTCAGGGGAAAGCATTTCTGCTCCCTTGAGGCTCACTGCGGTCAATTGGGCTTACAGGTCCGTGTGTTCCGTGTACATTCCGGGACATTGTAAGCAGGCATCGCGACCGTCCAAAGCAGTTGCATGGGTTGTTTTGGCATTGACTCGAGCCACAGCCCCCAGGGTTTGAAACACACACACAAAAGGAAGAACTCATCCTCTGAAGTAGCTTTTGCTCTGCCAGAGCACGCCACGCAGCCAGGCGATTTTCCTATTGGTTGTCGTGCCAAGCTACCATAGCAGGCCATTCCACAGGTATACTGTGCAGAGTTCCAAACGAAAGCAGAGAGCCCCTGTCGCCGAGGCGCAGCTGCCTAGTCGATAAAGCCCCAGGCACTGGTGCTCCTGAGGGCTGCGGGGACAGCCAGGTCTACGCCGGTGGCAGGAGGCTCTGGGCCTCAGTGCCCTGCCAGTGGGCCCTACTTGAGTATACTGTGCTCTTGCAAGGGGTGGAGTCGGTCTCAGGTGGGACCTCCCTCCACAGGCCTCTCCTGTCCCTTTGGCTGAAGCTGAGCCCGGCACTGGGGGTTGGTGCCTGCGCAGGAGCCTTGAATCTCTGGACAGGCCCCGTGCCAGCTGGGACCTGAGCCCCAGCCCAGCTGCAAGCCCTACGCTCAAGTTCCTTGGCCTTGCCCAGGTCAGCTAAGAGGGAGGAGAAGGTGGTCGTCAGCACAGCGGGAAGCAATAGTGCCGACACCTGGCAGCGGGAGAAGCGCCTCCAACAGCCCTGTGGGATCTAAGCCCCCTCTGGCTCCAGCCGCCGGCCCAGCCAGGCCTGTCCCCCCCCCCGCCCCGCCCCACCAAGCCCCGGCCGAGCCAGGACCCAGGAAAAGGCGCCCAAGCCCGCCGAGCAGGCCACGCCCCCTGCCGCCCCCGCCCCCAGGCGCCCGGCCCCCCGCCCCCCGCAGACTCGCCCCACCCACGCCCCGCCTCCGTTGCTCTGGAGACCGTGGCTGCCGGCGGGAGGGGCCTAAGGCCTGGAGGTGTAAGACAGTGGTGATGAGGGGGAGAATTCGCCACTCGGGAGTTGTCCCCAGTGGTAGTGGCGGGACACGTGCGGCCACTAGACATCCTGCCGAAACCCACCCAAGGCACTTCCCGGAGCCTGTCGACGGCCAGGAAAACTCACCAGCCGGGCTTAGGGGTTCGCGGGGTTCCCAAATGGACACATCCAGTGCCCGCAAGAGGCCACGGGAAGGAACGGGGTCGCTGGCCTGCTAGGACCCTGCTGGGTCGGGGCTGTGCTGGAAGAGTACCTGTGCTATGGTGTCGTGGACTGTTGTTTTCTCCTCTAAGTCTGATGAAAAGAAGAGACAGAGGAAGGAAGCTCCAGGAACAAGCAAGCGGCTCCGGTGCGGAAACTCAGAGCCCAAACGACCACCGCTAGGGGCCGCTGTTGGGAAAGAATGGTTCCTTCCTGGGTTCCAAGGCAGGGGGAGGGGCAGGGCCCCTTGCAGAGGGGGCTGTGGGGGAGGGGACCCCTGAGCCAGACCTGGGACTGGGCTGAGACCCTCTCTCCATCCGAGAGCGAGAGCTCACCTGGTCCAGGCCAAGAGTCTGCGTTGGGCCAGGCTGCCCCGGTCGGTCCCTCGGAAGAGGGGGCTTCCTCGCCAACCAAAGTCCCCGAGGCCTCGTCAAGCGGGGGCCTACCTAGGGCCAGCGTTGCCCTGCAGGTCTCTCCCACGCCGATGGTCACAGACGTGCTGACTCCCACGGCCGTCACCTCCACCCTTTGGGGACCGGAAAACCTGGCCTTTCCCACAGGTGGCCTGAGGGCTTCTGCCTTGGCTGCCTGCCAGGCCCGGAGAGGCCTGTCTCTCAGAGAGGAGAGGCTCAGAGTCTTCCCCTTCCTCGTCAGTGTCCACTCTTGCTCTGTGTTTCTTCTCTGCGATTAGAGGGGCGGGCCCCTGAGCACCCGGGCGACTCTCAGACATGAGCGTGCCCTTTCTCCTCTCGCCCGACTTTGTGGTACCGTACGAATGAACATTGACCTCTTCTCCGGGTTCGGGGGACCCAAAACGAAGCTGCTTACCTGTTGGGATGGGAGGCTCTTCAGGGGAAAGCATTTCTGCTCCCTTGAGGCTCACTGCGGTCAATTGGGCTTACAGGTCCGTGTGTTCCGTGTACATTCCGGGACATTGTAAGCAGGCATCGCGACCGTCCAAAGCAGTTGCATGGGTTGTTTTGGCATTGACTCGAGCCACAGCCCCCAGGGTTTGAAACACACACACAAAAGGAAGAACTCATCCTCTGAAGTAGCTTTTGCTCTGCCAGAGCACGCCACGCAGCCAGGCGATTTTCCTATTGGTTGTCGTGCCAAGCTACCATAGCAGGCCATTCCACAGGTATACTGTGCAGAGTTCCAAACGAAAGCAGAGAGCCCCTGTCGCCGAGGCGCAGCTGCCTAGTCGATAAAGCCCCAGGCACTGGTGCTCCTGAGGGCTGCGGGGACAGCCAGGTCTACGCCGGTGGCAGGAGGCTCTGGGCCTCAGTGCCCTGCCAGTGGGCCCTACTTGAGTATACTGTGCTCTTGCAAGGGGTGGAGTCGGTCTCAGGTGGGACCTCCCTCCACAGGCCTCTCCTGTCCCTTTGGCTGAAGCTGAGCCCGGCACTGGGGGTTGGTGCCTGCGCAGGAGCCTTGAATCTCTGGACAGGCCCCGTGCCAGCTGGGACCTGAGCCCCAGCCCAGCTGCAAGCCCTACGCTCAAGTTCCTTGGCCTTGCCCAGGTCAGCTAAGAGGGAGGAGAAGGTGGTCGTCAGCACAGCGGGAAGCAATAGTGCCGACACCTGGCAGCGGGAGAAGCGCCTCCAACAGCCCTGTGGGATCTAAGCCCCCTCTGGCTCCAGCCGCCGCCCCAGCCAGGCCTGTCCCCCCCCCCCGCCCCGCCCCACCAAGCCCCGGCCGAGCCAGGACCCAGGAAAAGGCGCCCAAGCCCGCCGAGCAGGCCACGCCCCCTGCCGCCCCCGCCCCCAGGCGCCCGGCCCCCCGCCCCCCGCAGACTCGCCCCACCCACGCCCCGCCTCCGTTGCTCTGGAGACCGTGGCTGCCGGCGGGAGGGGCCTAAGGCCTGGAGGTGTAAGACAGTGGTGATGAGGGGGAGAATTCGCCACTCGGGAGTTGTCCCCAGTGGTAGTGGCGGGACACGTGCGGCCACTAGACATCCTGCCGAAACCCACCCAAGGCACTTCCCGGAGCCTGTCGACGGCCAGGAAAACTCACCCGCCGGGCTTAGGGGTTCGCGGGGTTCCCAAATGGACACATCCAGTGCCCGCAAGAGGCCACGGGAAGGAACGGGGTCGCTGGCCTGCTAGGACCCTGCTGGGTCGGGGCTGTGCTGGAAGAGTACCTGTGCTATGGTGTCGTGGACTGTTGTTTTCTCCTCTAAGTCTGATGAAAAGAAGAGACAGAGGAAGGAAGCTCCAGGAACAAGCAAGCGGCTCCGGTGCGGAAACTCAGAGCCCAAACGACCACCGCTAGGGGCCGCTGTTGGGAAAGAATGGTTCCTTCCTGGGTTCCAAGGCAGGGGGAGGGGCAGGGCCCCTTGCAGAGGGGGCTGTGGGGGAGGGGACCCCTGAGCCAGACCTGGGACTGGGCTGAGACCCTCTCTCCATCCGAGAGCGAGAGCTCACCTGGTCCAGGCCAAGAGTCTGTGTTGGGCCAGGCTGCCCCGGTCGGTCCCTCGGAAGAGGGGGCTTCCTCGCCAACCAAAGTCCCCGAGGCCTCGTCAAGCGGGGGCCTACCTAGGGCCGGCGTTGCCCTGCAGGTGTCTCCCACGCCGATGGTTACAGACGTGCTGACTCCCACGGCCGTCACCTCCACCGTTTTGGGACCGGAAAACCGGGCCTTTCCCACAGGTGGCCTGAGGGCTTCTGCCTTGGCGGCCTGCCAGGCCCGGAGAGGCCTGTCTCTCAGAGAGGAGAGGCTCAGAGTCTTCCCCTTCCTCGTCAGTGTCCACTCTTGCTCTGTGTTTCTACTCTGGGATGAGAGGGCCGGGCCCCTGAGCACCCGGGCGACTCTCAGACATGAGCGTGCCCTTTCTCCTCTCGCCCGACTTTGTGGTACCGTACGAATGAACATTGATCTCTTCTCCGGGTTCGGGGGACCCAAAACGAAGCTGCTTACCTGTTCGGTTGGGAGGCTTTTCAGGGGAAAGCATTTCTGCTCCCTTGAGGCTCACTGCGGTCAATTGGGCTTACAGGTCCGTGTGTTCCGTGTACATTCCGGGACATTGTAAGCAGGCATCGCGACCGTCCAAAGCAGTTGCATGGGTTGTTTTGGCATTGACTCGAGCCACAGCCCCCAGGGTTTGAAACACACACACAAAAGGAAGAACTCATCCTCTGAAGTAGCTTTTGCTCTGCCAGAGCACGCCACGCAGCCAGGCGATTTTCCTATTGGTTGTCGTGCCAAGCTACCATAGCAGGCCATTCCACAGGTATACTGTGCAGAGTTCCAAACGAAAGCAGAGAGCCCCTGTCGCCGAGGCGCAGCTGCCTAGTCGATAAAGCCCCAGGCACTGGTGCTCCTGAGGGCTGCGGGGACAGCCAGGTCTACGCCGGTGGCAGGAGGCTCTGGGCCTCAGTGCCCTGCCAGTGGGCCCTACTTGAGTATACTGTGCTCTTGCAAGGGGTGGAGTCGGTCTCAGGTGGGACCTCCCTCCACAGGCCTCTCCTGTCCCTTTGGCTGAAGCTGAGCCCGGCACTGGGGGTTGGTGCCTGCGCAGGAGCCTTGAATCTCTGGACAGGCCCCGTGCCAGCTGGGACCTGAGCCCCAGCCCAGCTGCAAGCCCTACGCTCAAGTTCCTTGGCCTTGCCCAGGTCAGCTAAGAGGGAGGAGAAGGTGGTCGTCAGCACAGCGGGAAGCAATAGTGCCGACACCTGGCAGCGGGAGAAGCGCCTCCAACAGCCCTGTGGGATCTAAGCCCCCTCTGGCTCCAGCCGCCGGCCCAGCCAGGCCTGTCCCCCCCCCCGCCCCGCCCCACCAAGCCCCGGCCGAGCCAGGACCCAGGAAAAGGCGCCCAAGCCCGCCGAGCAGGCCACGCCCCCTGCCGCCCCCGCCCCCAGGCGCCCGGCCCCCCGCCCCCCGCAGACTCGCCCCGCCCACGCCCCGCCTCCGTTGCTCTGGAGACCGTGGCTGCCGGCGGGAGGGGCCTAAGGCCTGGAGGTGTAAGACAGTGGTGATGAGGGGGAGAATTCGCCACTCGGGAGTTGTCCCCAGTGGTAGTGGCGGGACACGTGCGGCCACTAGACATCCTGCCGAAACCCACCCAAGGCACTTCCCGGAGCCTGTCGACGGCCAGGAAAACTCACCAGCCGGGCTTAGGGGTTCGCGGGGTTCCCAAATGGACACATCCAGTGCCCGCAAGAGGCCACGGGAAGGAACGGGGTCGCTGGCCTGCTAGGACCCTGCTGGGTCGGGGCTGTGCTGGAAGAGTACCTGTGCTATGGTGTCGTGGACTGTTGTTTTCTCCTCTAAGTCTGATGAAAAGAAGAGACAGAGGAAGGAAGCTCCAGGAACAAGCAAGCGGCTCCGGTGCGGAAACTCAGAGCCCAAACGACCACCGCTAGGGGCCGCTGTTGGGAAAGAATGGTTCCTTCCTGGGTTCCAAGGCAGGGGGAGGGGCAGGGCCCCTTGCAGAGGGGGCTGTGGGGGAGGGGACCCCTGAGCCAGACCTGGGACTGGGCTGAGACCCTCTCTCCATCCGAGAGCGAGAGCTCACCTGGTCCAGGCCAAGAGTCTGCGTTGGGCCAGGCTGCCCCGGTCGGTCCCTCGGAAGAGGGGGCTTCCTCGCCAACCAAAGTCCCCGAGGCCTCGTCAAGCGGGGGCCTACCTAGGGCCGGCGTTGCCCTGCAGGTGTCTCCCACGCCGATGGTCACAGACGTGCTGACTCCCACGGCCGTCACCTCCACCGTTTTGGGACCGGAAAACCTGGCCTTTCCCACAGGTGGCCTGAGGGCTTCTGCCTTGGCGGCCTGCCAGGCCCGGAGAGGCCTGTCTCTCAGAGAGGAGAGGCTCAGAGTCTTCCCCTTCCTCGTCAGTGTCCACTCTTGCTCTGTGTTTCTACTCTGGGATGAGAGGGCCGGGCCCCTGAGCACCCGGGCGACTCTCAGACATGAGCGTGCCCTTTCTCCTCTCGCCCGACTTTGTGGTACCGTACGAATGAACATTGATCTCTTCTCCGGGTTCGGGGGACCCAAAACGAAGCTGCTTACCTGTTGGGTTGGGAGGCTTTTCAGGGGAAAGCATTTCTGCTCCCTTGAGGCTCACTGCGGTCAATTGGGCTTACAGGTCCGTGTGTTCCGTGTACATTCCGGGACATTGTAAGCAGGCATCGCGACCGTCCAAAGCAGTTGCATGGGTTGTTTTGGCATTGACTCGAGCCACAGCCCCCAGGGTTTGAAACACACACACAAAAGGAAGAACTCATCCTCTGAAGTAGCTTTTGCTCTGCCAGAGCACGCCACGCAGCCAGGCGATTTTCCTATTGGTTGTCGTGCCAAGCTACCATAGCAGGCCATTCCACAGGTATACTGTGCAGAGTTCCAAACGAAAGCAGAGAGCCCCTGTCGCCGAGGCGCAGCTGCCTAGTCGATAAAGCCCCAGGCACTGGTGCTCCTGAGGGCTGCGGGGACAGCCAGGTCTACGCCGGTGGCAGGAGGCTCTGGGCCTCAGTGCCCTGCCAGTGGGCCCTACTTGAGTATACTGTGCTCTTGCAAGGGGTGGAGTCGGTCTCAGGTGGGACCTCCCTCCACAGGCCTCTCCTGTCCCTTTGGCTGAAGCTGAGCCCGGCACTGGGGGTTGGTGCCTGCGCAGGAGCCTTGAATCTCTGGACAGGCCCCGTGCCAGCTGGGACCTGAGCCCCAGCCCAGCTGCAAGCCCTACGCTCAAGTTCCTTGGCCTTGCCCAGGTCAGCTAAGAGGGAGGAGAAGGTGGTCGTCAGCACAGCGGGAAGCAATAGTGCCGACACCTGGCAGCGGGAGAAGCGCCTCCAACAGCCCTGTGGGATCTAAGCCCCCTCTGGCTCCAGCCGCCGCCCAAGCCAGGCCTGTCCCCCCTCCCCGCCCCGCCCCGCCCCGCCCCGGCCGAGCCAGGACCAAGGCAAAGGCGCCCAAGCCCGCCGAGCAGGCCACGCCCCCTGCCGCCCCCGCCCCCAGGCGCCCGGACCCCCGCCCCTGGCAGACTCGCCCCGCCCACGCCCCGCCTCCGTTGCTCTGGAGACCGTGGCTGCCGGCGGGAGGGGCCTAAGGCCTGGAGGTGTAAGACAGTGGTGATGAGGGGGAGAATTCGCCACTCGGGAGTTGTCCCCAGTGGTAGTGCCGGGACACGTGCGGCCACTAGACATCCTGCCGAAACCCACCCAAGGCACTTCCTGGAGCCTGTCGACGGCCAGGAAAACTCACCCGCCGGGCTTAGGGGTTCGCGGGGTTCCCAAATGGACACATCCAGTACCCGCAAGAGGCCACGGGAAGGAAAGGGGTCGCTGGCCTGCTAGGACCCTGCTGGGTGGGGGCTGTGCTGGAAGAGAACCTCTGCTATGGTGTCGTGGACTGTTGTTTTCTCCTCTAAGTCTGATGAAAAGAAGAGACAGAGGAAGGAAGCTCCAGGAACAAGCAAGCGGCTCCGGTGCGGAAACTCAGAGCCCAAACGACCACCGCTAGGGGCCGCTGTTGGGAAAGAATGGTTCCTTCCTGGGTTCCAAGGCAGGGGGAGGGGCAGGGCCCCTTGCAGAGGGGGCTGTGGGGGAGGGGACCCCTGAGCCAGACCTGGGACTGGGCTGAGACCCTCTCTCCATCCGAGAGCGAGAGCTCACCTGGTCCAGGCCAAGAGTCTGCGTTGGGCCAGGCTGCCCCGGTCGGTCCCTCGGAAGAGGGGGCTTCCTCGCCAACCAAAGTCCCCGAGGCCTCGTCAAGCGGGGGCCTACCTAGGGCCAGCGTTGCCCTGCAGGTCTCTCCCACGCCGATGGTCACAGACGTGCTGACTCCCACGGCCGTCACCTCCACCCTTTGGGGACCGGAAAACCTGGCCTTTCCCACAGGTGGCCTGAGGGCTTCTGCCTTGGCTGCCTGCCAGGCCCGGAGAGGCCTGTCTCTCAGAGAGGAGAGGCTCAGAGTCTTCCCCTTCCTCGTCAGTGTCCACTCTTGCTCTGTGTTTCTTCTCTGCGATTAGAGGGGCGGGCCCCTGAGCACCCGGGCGACTCTCAGACATGAGCGTGCCCTTTCTCCTCTCGCCCGACTTTGTGGTACCGTACGAATGAACATTGACCTCTTCTCCGGGTTCGGGGGACCCAAAACGAAGCTGCTTACCTGTTGGGATGGGAGGCTCTTCAGGGGAAAGCATTTCTGCTCCCTTGAGGCTCACTGCGGTCAATTGGGCTTACAGGTCCGTGTGTTCCGTGTACATTCCGGGACATTGTAAGCAGGCATCGCGACCGTCCAAAGCAGTTGCATGGGTTGTTTTGGCATTGACTCGAGCCACAGCCCCCAGGGTTTGAAACACACACACAAAAGGAAGAACTCATCCTCTGAAGTAGCTTTTGCTCTGCCAGAGCACGCCACGCAGCCAGGCGATTTTCCTATTGGTTGTCGTGCCAAGCTACCATAGCAGGCCATTCCACAGGTATACTGTGCAGAGTTCCAAACGAAAGCAGAGAGCCCCTGTCGCCGAGGCGCAGCTGCCTAGTCGATAAAGCCCCAGGCACTGGTGCTCCTGAGGGCTGCGGGGACAGCCAGGTCTACGCCGGTGGCAGGAGGCTCTGGGCCTCAGTGCCCTGCCAGTGGGCCCTACTTGACTATACTGTGCTCTTGCAAGGGGTGGAGTCGGTCTCAGGTGGGACCTCCCTCCACAGGCCTCTCCTGTCCCTTTGGCTGAAGCTGAGCCCGGCACTGGGGGTTGGTGCCTGCGCAGGAGCCTTGAATCTCTGGACAGGCCCCGTGCCAGCTGGGACCGGAGCCCCAGCCCAGCTGCAAGCCCTACGCTCAAGTTCCTTGGCCTTGCCCAGGTCAGCTAAGAGGGAGGAGAAGGTGGTCGTCAGCACAGCGGGAAGCAATAGTGCCGACACCTGGCAGCGGGAGAAGCGCCTCCAACAGCCCTGTGGGATCTAAGCCCCCTCTGGCTCCAGCCGCCGCCCCAGCCAGGCCTGTCCCCCCCCCCCGCCCCGCCCCACCAAGCCCCGGCCGAGCCAGGACCCAGGAAAAGGCGCCCAAGCCCGCCGAGCAGGCCACGCCCCCTGCCGCCCCCGCCCCCAGGCGCCCGGCCCCCCCGCCCCCCGCAGACTCGCCCCACCCACGCCCCGCCTCCGTTGCTCTGGAGACCGTGGCTGCCGGCGGGAGGGGCCTAAGGCCTGGAGGTGTAAGACAGTGGTGATGAGGGGGAGAATTCGCCACTCGGGAGTTGTCCCCAGTGGTAGTGGCGGGACACGTGCGGCCACTAGACATCCTGCCGAAACCCACCCAAGGCACTTCCCGGAGCCTGTCGACGGCCAGGAAAACTCACCAGCCGGGCTTAGGGGTTCGCGGGGTTCCCAAATGGACACATCCAGTGCCCGCAAGAGGCCACGGGAAGGAACGGGGTCGCTGGCCTGCTAGGACCCTGCTGGGTCGGGGCTGTGCTGGAAGAGTACCTGTGCTATGGTGTCGTGGACTGTTGTTTTCTCCTCTAAGTCTGATGAAAAGAAGAGACAGAGGAAGGAAGCTCCAGGAACAAGCAAGCGGCTCCGGTGCGGAAACTCAGAGCCCAAACGACCACCGCTAGGGGCCGCTGTTGGGAAAGAATGGTTCCTTCCTGGGTTCCAAGGCAGGGGGAGGGGCAGGGCCCCTTGCAGAGGGGGCTGTGGGGGAGGGGACCCCTGAGCCAGACCTGGGGACTGGGCTGAGACCCTCTCTCCATCCGAGAGCGAGAGCTCACCTGGTCCAGGCCAAGAGTCTGCGTTGGGCCAGGCTGCCCCGGTCGGTCCCTCGGAAGAGGGGGCTTCCTCGCCAACCAAAGTCCCCGAGGCCTCGTCAAGCCAAGCGGGGGCCTACCTAGGGCCAGCGTTGCCCTGCAGGTCTCTCCCACGCCGATGGTCACAGACGTGCTGACTCCCACGGCCGTCACCTCCACCCTTTGGGGACCGAAAACCTGGCCTTTCCCACAGGTGGCCTGAGGGCTTCTGCCTTGGCTGCCTGCCAGGCCCGGAGAGGCCTGTCTCTCAGAGAGGAGAGGCTCAGAGTCTTCCCCTTCCTCGTCAGTGTCCACTCTTGCTCTGTGTTTCTTCTCTGCGATTAGAGGGGCGGGCCCCTGAGCACCCGGGCGACTCTCAGACATGAGCGTGCCCTTTCTCCTCTCGCCCGACTTTGTGGTACCGTACGAATGAACATTGACCTCTTCTCCGGGTTCGGGGGACCCAAAACGAAGCTGCTTACCTGTTGGGATGGGAGGCTCTTCAGGGGAAAGCATTTCTGCTCCCTTGAGGCTCACTGCGGTCAATTGGGCTTACAGGTCCGTGTGTTCCGTGTACATTCCGGGACATTGTAAGCAGGCATCGCGACCGTCCAAAGCAGTTGCATGGGTTGTTTTGCCATTGACTCGAGCCACAGCCCCCAGGGTTTGAAACACACACACAAAAGGAAGAACTCATCCTCTGAAGTAGCTTTTGCTCTGCCAGAGCACGCCACGCAGCCAGGCGATTTTCCTATTGGTTGTCGTGCCAAGCTACCATAGCAGGCCATTCCACAGGTTATACTGTGCAGAGTTCCAAACGAAAGCAGAGAGCCCCTGTCGCCGAGGCGCAGCTGCCTAGTCGATAAAGCCCCAGGCACTGGTGCTCCTGAGGGCTGCGGGGACAGCCAGGTCTACGCCGGTGGCAGGAGGCTCTGGGCCTCAGTGCCCTGCCAGTGGGCCCTACTTGAGTATACTGTGCTCTTGCAAGGGGTGGAGTCGGTCTCAGGTGGGACCTCCCTCCACAGGCCTCTCCCTGTCCCTTTGGCTGAAGCTGAGCCCGGCACTGGGGGTTGGTGCCTGCGCAGGAGCCTTGAATCTCTGGACAGGCCCCGTGCCAGCTGGGACCTGAGCCCGAGCCCAGCTGCAAGCCCTACGCTCAAGTTCCTTGGCCTTGCCCAGGTCAGCTAAGAGGGAGGAGAAGGTGGTCGTCAGCACAGCGGGAAGCAATAGTGCCGACACCTGGCAGCGGGAGAAGCGCCTCCAACAGCCCTGTGGGATCTAAGCCCCCTCTGGCTCCAGCCGCCGCCCAAGCCAGGCCTGTCCCCCCTCCCCGCCCCGCCCCGCCCCGCCCCGGCCGAGCCAGGACCAAGGCAAAGGCGCCCAAGCCCGCCGAGCAGGCCACGCCCCCTGCCGCCCCCGCCCCCAGGCGCCCGGACCCCCGCCCCTGGCAGACTCGCCCCGCCCACGCCCCGCCTCCGTTGCTCTGGAGACCGTGGCTGCCGGCGGGAGGGGCCTAAGGCCTGGAGGTGTAAGACAGTGGTGATGAGGGGGAGAATTCGCCACTCGGGAGTTGTCCCCAGTGGTAGTGCCGGGACACGTGCGGCCACTAGACATCCTGCCGAAACCCACCCAAGGCACTTCCTGGAGCCTGTCGACGGCCAGGAAAACTCACCCGCCGGGCTTAGGGGTTCGCGGGGTTCCCAAATGGACACATCCAGTACCCGCAAGAGGCCACGGGAAGGAAAGGGGTCGCTGGCCTGCTAGGACCCTGCTGGGTGGGGGCTGTGCTGGAAGAGAACCTCTGCTATGGTGTCGTGGACTGTTGTTTTCTCCTCTAAGTCTGATGAAAAGAGAAGAGACAGAGGAAGGAAGCTCCAGGAACAAGCAAGCGGCTCCGGTGCGGAAACTCAGAGCCCAAACGACCACCGCTAGGGGCCGCTGTTGGGAAAGAATGGTTCCTTCCTGGGTTCCAAGGCAGGGGGAGGGGCAGGGCCCCTTGCAGAGGGG